>NC_084616.1:53274413-53574413 GCF_033978795.1 Nerophis ophidion
ATCTTATGAGCATTGGTTCAGCTCCTAAAATGCATGGGATGTGTGAGATTAACCCAACTTGTGTTTTCTCTCCTCTCTCGGCCAGAATAGTGTTATTTTTGTCCTAGTTGACAGAACGGGATGTTGCTGTTCTTTGTTCTGTCTATTACTGTTTATGTGAGCTGATTGCTGCATTGTTTCTTAGAGCCATAATACTCTTATGGGCAGCTATGCATATTTCCGGTGCTCTTCGCGTGCTGGATGACCGATCGCCCATGGACTGCCGCCTCTGCATCTGTCTTGATGCTAACTTCAGTTGCTTGTTTTCTTCCTCTGTCTCTTGTGAGTTGTGTTTTTTTTTTTTTTCAACTCAACCAAATGTGGACGTTCCATACTCCCTCAGTAATCACCTAAATTTGAAAATGAGTATTTGCACATGTGTCTTGGCGTCCTGGTCCCCACCCAGGACCCTCCGTCAAAGTGCCAGCACATTAGATAAAGCTTGCAATGTCTCCAGGGAAATCATTAACAGGGTTATGTAACAGTTTCAGGTTAGTTTCGAGTGTACTGTGTGTCCATTACTCAGCGCTTGAACTATAAAGCAAAATTCTCAGGCCCTGGGAAAAGAGCTCAGCATCAGTACTGTTTGTATTTCCCTACAAGTTTTTGATACATCAGCAGAATTGGCAAATTGTTGATGAGCATTGATGGTTACAAACAATTAAACATTCTTGTTCAATATTTTTTGGAAACTGCAGACTTTAGGAATATCCTGATTACATCTCGTGTTTTGTCATCAGGTTGGTGCATGAATCAGCAGATTATCCCTGTCTCTAATTAAAGGAAGACATTTTTTTAGCCAGAGCCTCACAAGTCCTCCATTGTGCCTGATTGTCAAGTAGATCATTATGTAGAACGTATGGTCATCCATGATCGAAGGATATCCCTGACTCGATGAGAAGCAGTTAGGGTAATATATCCCCTGTTTCACTCCACTGGGTTGTGGCTCATATTACAGGGATTTCAGCAGTGTTGCCACCGTGAGACAAAACTGTATCCGTGTTTAAAGAGAGGGAGCCCTGCAGGTGTACTCCCACAGAGGAATGCAGGAAGAAAAATCACCTGTATTGAGTGTGGGAGCATTCCTGGGGAGAGGCTGCAAATTACACCCCAGCTTTAACTCTGGGTTTTACTCATCGCTCTGTGAATGCCTGAAGTTGGGAGGAACTCAATATGATGCTGGACATGTATTGTCTTTAATTGATGTGAAATTATGGTTTTCCTATTTTCTGACTTACACATGTTAAAATGTTGGATCTTTGTGATAAACAATGGCAAAGCGTTCATGGGTGTTAGCTTGCACACAGTTTTGGATGTCTCGGGACACTCTTATTTTGCTATCCTTTATTATTATAGTGGAAACAGATGACTGTATTACAAAACATTCGATTTTGTTGTTTCTATAAATTTTTTAATACAAATTAACAATTGACCCCTACAGTTTCTGCACAGCAGTTACAACAAGAGGTGGAAATATTTGGGCACCAACAATTCGATTACAATTCAGGGGCCACCATTTGATGTATCAAGACAATGATTTGTATTCCTATATTTTTAAGTAAATTGATCTGTGCTTGACAAGTTGGTCTTCTGGAAGATAGATTAGATTAGATAGATTAGATAGTACTTTATTTATTCCGTCAGGAGAGTTCCTTCAGGAAAATTACAATTTTCAACACAATCCCATTCAAGATAAAACAAACATTAAAGGGAGACAAAACAGGATTGCTGACGGGTCTGCCGGCTTCCAGCGCCCCTTACAAAAAAAGATGAGATACAGGTAAACAAGGGGGGGAGAAAAAAATAGAAGATTAAAATAAAATAAAAAAATCGTCTTAGCCTGGGCCCTGGAGAGGGGGTGCAGACTGAGGCCAAGGGAAAAAAACAACAACTCATAGCCATAGTACACATCCCTCTTACATGTATGTAAGAGGGAGACATCAAACATCAAAGAACACATAGGACATTAAAGACATTAAAGCAGCAGATACAACCAGACACTTCTACATACAGCTATGAATAAAAAGTAAAAGAAACATATCCACTGTGGTGGCCTCTGCGGTGTTCCACGCCATCGTCCGCTGGGGTGGAGGGAGGATGGCCAGAGACAGGAGCAGACCCAACAAAGCAACCAAGACAGCCGACTCCACTCTCGGCCATTGTCCAGTCCGCATGGATGAGCGATGATACGTCCAAGGAGACTGAGGTGTCCGACACCTGCTCACCCAGCCAAGACACCGCGAAGCCTCTCCGTCCCAGCGCTCAGTGCCAGCTCCGCAGCCCTGTCCCCTCATCCCCATCTCCTCCAGTCCCTCCAAAGCGACTCCGGTGTTGCAAAGACCCAGCAGCTGGTTTCCATGGCCAAAAGGCTCCCGGGAGGCAGATCCAGAAGTCCACAAAAAAAGCACCACAGAGGTCACGAAAGTGACACCCCTTGTCACACAGTCCCAAAGGGTCCCGGACCAAAAGGCAAAAAAATATAATAACACATGAAAACAAGAGGGAAACACAAAAGGATGATACAAGAGCACAGAGCTCCTGCCTACAGCAGCCACTACAGCAGCGCCATCTTTGAAAAAAAAAAAAAAAAAAAAATTAGGTATCAATCAAACATTGATTTAAAAGGCAAGCCACAATACATTCATTTTATTGAGACTACAAACAAGTAAACATTGGATATAAGAATGGCAGACTTTATATGAAGTTCACCAGTTTTGTGAATAGCATGTTAAACGTTAAGTCTGTCTGCCTGTCTATTGCGTCTTCAAAACAAAAATTGCATAAACTTAGAGTGGTCAAAAAAAGGTCATACCAAATGAAGCCACAAGACAAAATACTGTAAGTAATAACAACACAAAAACTTCAGTTATACCAAGATTGTCAAAGCAAATAGAAACATTAAAAACTATAACAATAAAGCCCCAATTTAACTTTGAACCACAAAGATGCGACGGACAAAACAGAAATGACAGCGAAGCAAGTTCCCCGACGAACCAGCTTCTGGGGCCAATCATTTAATAGCTTCTGTTCAGCTGTGCGGATATCAGAAATGTAAAAAGGTTTAGAGCCAAACAGAGTTCTCCTCAGATGGGAGTTGGACTAGGGGCGTGGCGATGGGAGTTGGACTAGGGTCGTGGCGGAGACGTGGCCAATATGACATCAAATATCAAAAGTCATGATTAATTTAATCAACAGTGATGCATATATTTTCTTCAAATAGCCTAAACAAATGAAAATACATATTTTTTAAACAAATCTGTTTTATTATTTATTCATATTAACAAACGTTTTCCCCATATTACCATATTTTTCTAACAATAGGGCACACCGGGTTATAATGCACACTGCCGGTGAGCAGATCTATTTAGGTCTTTATTCATAAAAAAGGCACACCCGATTGATTATAAGGGGCATTAAAAAGGGTCATATATTTTATATAATTTATTTCTACATTAAAAAGACTTCCTTGTGCTCTACGAAACATGTAATGGTAATGTTTTTTGGTTAAAATGTTACATGGATTATATTTTACGGACCATCTTCAAGTCGCTTTCTGACCCTCTCTTCAGTATGTGCTGTTTTGTGGGCGGTCTTATTTACGTGGCTCCACTTAGATGGCGTCCTCTCCCCATCACTTTGGTTGTACTGGTAGTTTTTAGCGCTTTCATAGTGAGTTTACTAACACATATAAGTTAGAACTGTACGCTACTTTGTATTAGAAATTGTAACAGTGGAGGATGATTGTCCCTCAACAAGAGGATAGAGAAAAAGGAGCTTATTGACTATGATGCGGACTACAATGGCGGACTCACACAAATTCTTGAGATTTATGTATATCAAAAACACACAAAAGCAGGAACCAATAGGTAAGAAAAGTTCGTTTTGCATGATAGGTGGAAACAAAATGCTACTTAATATGTCTCCAAAAAGGTGCCATTTTAGGGTCCTTATACACACACCATAATAATACCTGTATGTTGAAGTACAGTACGTCTGACTATGGTAGCGGTAATTCGCCGACAATCCATCAAGTGGTGCAGCTTATCAAAATTGTACTAAATATTTTGAGAGATTTTTGAGCGCTGTGTGTAATGTTCTATATCCACAATGAAACTTAATCGTTTTGGTCTTGCTCGCAAACCTGTACTTGTTAACATTTATAATAATAATTCCAAGATGGCGGCGCCCGGAAGGGCTGCGACCTCGAGGAGCTCCTGCTAAATATGGAACATTTGGCAGAAATACCGGACAATTCTACAAACTTTATGGCTGGCTCACATCGTGGTCACTCTGTGATCCAGACACTTCTGGATGTGGACATATCGGGCCGTTTTGGACTGATAGACGCGTGCTTGCTAGACCTGCTAACTAGAATGGGGATATTTTGACAGCTACATCCAGCGGCCTGTGAAGCAGGGGAGTATAGTAGCAGCGGGGGCCGTCTACGGAGCAGACGCCAGCGGTGTGATCGGAAACGCAGATGCCGAGCGGGGCTAAAAACAAAGCGGAAGGCTAATCCCCACAGAACACCACTTCCCTCCATCCTGAAGCCGGATTTAAATGGAAGATGCGAGACTACTGGTCTAGGTAAGGAGTCAGTTAAATTAGAACAAGTTGTTTCTGCTTTGAGTGTTTCAGAGTTGGACATGTGTTTTACTGAGGTGGCTAACTATGATGCGTGCAGTTTATCAAAGCAACAAACAAACAATCGGAAAATTCCCGTCGTATCAATTCCTAGATATGGTCGTAATTATACTAAATGCACTGGGCATAATAAACACAACATTATTAATATTGCTACTACGGATAATTTGATCAAAAATTCCCTAAAACAGCCCACTACCTATAATATAGTTTTTTTAAACATAAGATCATTGTCTCCCAAAACGTTGTTAGTTAATGATATCATCAGAGACAACAATCTTAACGTCATCGGTCTCAGCGAAACCAGGCTTAAACCAAACGACTTTTTTGCGCTAAGCGAGGCATGTCCTCCTAACTTTACACATGCGCATATTGCCCGTCCTCTTAAAAGGGGTGGGGGGGTCGCACTAATATACAACGAAAACTTTAACCTTAGTCCTAACATAAATAATAAATATAAATCGTTTGAGGTGCTCACTATGAGGTCTGTCACACCGCTACCTCTACACCTGGCTGTTATCTACCGCCCCCCAGGGCCCTATTCGGACTTTATCAATGAATTCTCAGAGTTCGTTGCTGATCTAGTGACACACGCCGATAATATAATCATAATGGGGGACTTTAATATCCATACGAATACCCCATCGGACCCACCGTGCGTAGCGCTCCAGACTATAATTGATAGCTGTGGTCTCACACAAAGAATAAATGAACCCACGCATCGCAACGGTAATACGATAGACCTAGTGCTTGTCGGGGGTATCACCGTTTCCAAAGTTACGATACTCCCGTATTCTAAAGTATTGTCCGATCATTACCTTATAAAACACGAGGTTCAGACGCATGCTCGGCAAACTAATAATAATAATAATAACTGCTATAGCAGCCGCAACATTAATACGGCCACAACGACAACTCTTGCTGACCTACTGCCCTCGGTAATGGCACCATTCCCAAAGTATGTGGGCTCTATTGATAACCTCACTAACAACGTTAACGACGCCCTGTGCGAAACCATTGATAACATAGCACCGCTAAAGTTAAAAAAGGCTCCAAAAAAGCGTACCCCGTGGTTTACAGAAGAAACTAGAGCTCAGAAATTATTATGTAGAAAGCTGGAACGCAAATGGCGCACGACTAAACTTGAGGTGCACCATCAAGCATGGAGTGATGGTTTAATAACTTATAAACGCATGCTTACCTTAGCTAAAGCTAAATATTACTCAAATCTCATCCACCGTAATAAAAATGATCCTAAATTTTTGTTTAGTACGGTAGCATCGCTAACCCAACAAGGGACTCCTTCCAATAGCTCCACCCCCTCAGCTGATGACTTCATGCAATTCTTTAGTAAGAAAGTTGAAGTCATTAGAAAGGAGATTAAAGACAATGCGTCCCAGCTACAACGGGGTTCTATTAACACTGATACGATTGTATATACGTAAACAAACAACATGTTTACTTGACCCACTTCCTGGGAAACCGATCAAGGAGCTCTTTGTATTATTAGGTCCATCAGTGCTAAATATTACAAACTTATCACTTTCCTCGGGCACTGTTCCCCTAGCATTCAAAAAAGCGGTTATTCATCCTCTTCTTAAAAGACCTAACCTCGATCCTGACCTCATGGTAAACTACCGACCGGTGTCTCACCTTCCCTTTATTTCAAAAGTCCTCGAAAAAATTGTTGCGGAGCAGTTAAATGAACACTTAGCGTCTAACAATCTATGTGAAACCTTTCAATCCGGTTTCAGGGCAAATCACTCCACGGACACAGCCCTCGCAAAAATGACTAATGATCTATTGCTAACGATGGATTCTGATGCGTCATCTATGTTGCTGCTCCTCGATTTTAGCACTGCTTTCGATACTGTCGATCATAATATTTTATTAGAACGTATCAAAACACGAATTGGTATGTCAGACTTAGCCCTGTCTTGGTTCAACTCTTATCTTACTGATAGGATGCAGTGCGTCTCCCATAACAATGTGACCTCGGACTACGTTAAGGTAACGTGTGGAGTTCCCCAGGGTTCGGTCCTTGGCCCTGCACTCTTCAGTATCTACATGCTGCCGCTAGGTGACATCATACGCAAATACGGTATTAGCTTTCACTGTTATGCTGATGACACCAACTCTACATGCCCCTAAAGCTGACCAACATGTCGGATTGTAGTCAGCTGGAGGCATGTCTTAATGAAATTAAACAATGGATGTCCGCTAACTTTTTGCAACTCAACGCCAAAAAAACGGAAATGCTGATTATCGGTCCTGCTAGACACCGACCTCTATTTAATAATACAACTCTAACATTTGACAACCAAACAATTAAACAAGGCGACTCGGTAAAGAATCTGGGTGTTATCTTTGACCCAACTCTCTCCTTTGAGTCACACATTAAAAGCGTTACTAAAACGGCCTTCTTTCATCTCCGTAATATCGATAAAATTCACTCCATTCTGTCCACTAAAGACGCTGAGATCATTATTTTGAGAGATTGAGAGATCATTTGTTACGTCTCGTCTCGATTACTGTAACGTATTATTTTCGGGTCTCCCCATGTCTAGCATTAAAAGACTACAGTTGGTACAAAATGCGTCTGCTAGACTTTTGACAAGAACAAGAAAGTTTGATCACATTACGCCTGTAGTGGCTCACCTGCACTGGCTTCCTGTGCACTTAAGATGTGACTTTAAGGTTTTACTACTTACGTATAAAATACTACACGGTCTAGCTCCATCCTATCTTGCCGATTGTATTGTACCATATGTCCCGGCAAGAAATCTGCGTTCAAAGGACTCCGGCTTATTAGTGATTCCCAAAGCCCAAAAAAAGTCTGTGGGCTATAGAGCGTTTTCATTTCGGGCTCCAGTACTCTGGAATGCCCTCCCGGTAAAAGTTTGAGATGCCACCTCAGTAGAAGCATTTAAGTCTCACCTTAAAACTCATTTGTATACTCTAGCCTTTAAATAGACTCCCTTTTTCGACCAGTTGATCTGCCATTTCTTTTCGTTTTCTCCTATGTCCCACTCTCCCTTGTGGAGGGGGTCCGGTCCGATCTGGTGGCCATGTACTGCTCGCCTGTGTATCGGCTGGGGACATCTCTGCGCTGCTGATCCGCCTCCGCTTGGGATGTTTTCCTTCTGGCTCCGCTGTGAACGGGACTCTCGCTGCTGTGTTGGATCTGCTTTGGACTGGACTCTTGCGACTGTGTTGGATCCATTATGGATTGAATTTTCACAGTATCATGTTAGACCCGCTCGACATCCATTGCTTTCCTCCTCTCCAAGGTTCTCATAGTCATCATTGTCACCGACGTCCCACTGGGTGTGAGTTTTCCTTGCCCTTATGTGGGCCTACCGAGGATGTCGTAGTGGTTTGTGCAGCCCTTTGAGACACTAGTGATTAAGGGCTATATAAGTAAACATTGATTGATTGATTTATTGCACAACAGGGGTAAACCTGCAGTTCACATGTATCTTTTATGTGTGTCTACTGGTCACACTTATCATTACACCATGTACCAAATAAAATTCCTTTAGGTAGGTAAGCACAACCAAAATTAATCCGTTTCTTGGGCGCACTGTCTATTTTTGAGAAAGTTAAGGCTTTTACGTGCGCCTTACAGCCCAAAATATAAAGCAGTACTGTATAACGTACCACCCTAACATTCATACCTATGGAAAATTCCCAATGATGTTCCACCATCATAGGGGCAATACTTCAGGGGCACATTACAGAGAGTCCAATATGGAATTTTGTAAACATGTGTTGTCTTAGCCAAAGACATGCACCTGGGGATACGTTGATTGGCAACACTTAATTGGCCCAAGTGTGTGAATGTGAGTGTAAATGTTGTCCTTGCGATGAGGTGTCGACTTGTCCAGGGTGTACACCGCCTTCCGCCAAATGCAGCTGAGATAGGCTGCAGCACCCCCCGCGACCCCGAAGGGGAATAAGTTAAGTTAAAGTTAAAGTACCAATGATTGTCACACACACACTAGGTGTGGTGAAATTTGTCCTCTGCATTTGACCCATCCCCTTGACCACTTCCTTGGAAGTGAGGGGAGCAGTGGGCAGCAGCGAATCATTTATGGTGCTTTAACCCCCAATTCCAACCCTTGATGCTGAGTGCCAAGCAGGGAGGCAATAGGTCCCATTTTTTTATGGTCTTTGGTATGACTCGGCCGGGGGTTTTGAACCCATAACCTACCAATCTCAGGGCGGACACTCTAACCACTAGGCCACTGAGTAGGTTAGAATAAGTGGTAGAAAATGGATAGATGGATAGATGGTGTTGTCTTAGTCTTGAGTGTCTAGTCCTAAGGCCAAAGATGGTGACTTGGTCTGGTCTGGAGAGGAGGTAAAGAGCTTCCTGCTAGTTGTAGTTTGGATGCGCCTGCAACCATTGTCTGATCTTTGCTTCTTCATAGGTAAAGTTTTGTTCTTCTTGAAGCTGTTTTCCTCCCTTTTCCTCCCTCGCAGCTGATTTGCTTCTGCATTGCCCTGTATCTTAAAGAGAGATGGTATCCACTGAATGATGGTTCTATCAGTGGCTGCTTGCAAGCTGACCGGGGCAGACACAAGAGGATTGAGTTTGTTTTGAGGATTTTGCACAGCTTGTATTATGGACAGAACACCAGAGGAGAGTACTACCTTGGAGTATGTAATGTTGCTTCTTTATTCTTCAATACTGTTTTGGCTGATGTTTGTAGTGCTTCTGACTCAAATTTGTAAACAGAGTTTTTCAGTGGGGAAATTGCTTGCTTTATTGATGTTCCATCTTTCAGTGTCAGAAAAAAATCCCCCACCTCCATTTTGCAGCTGATTTGTCAGTGTCGACATGACTACTCATGGGGATACAGCTGTTCGATGTAGTTAAGGGTTAGTGCTCTTTTGAAAAACTCTGACTGTGACTTAAACAAGAAATTAATTTAATAACGTAAATACTTTTCTCTTGAACTTTCTCTCCTTGCTTTTGCCGAGTGTTACAAGCGTTCCAGGGTCAGTCAGGTGCGCCACCAGCTGTAGTGCTTATGCTGACATGTGATTCAGATCCACGTTTTTCCTAAATAAAGCGTAGAAGAATATTTTCTCTTAAATTTGAGATGCTTTTCAAACTCATTATGGCCAATAGTGTGTAAATAGTAGACTATGTACAGACATGTAAAAAATAAACAGATTTTTGAGGTGTGGTGAATTTTATTTTGCCATGGCGGTGTGCCACAATCAAAACAAATTAAAGAATGTAAAATAAGAATATTTGTAATGTTTTCTCAATAGCAAAGCAAATAAAATAAACAAAATAATACAATTAGGAGTTTACAATCATGAGTTTGTGTTCAGTGATGGAAAAACTAAAACCCAACCTTTTTTTTTAATGTAAACATTATCAATTTCAAAATATAATTCTAAATACGCTGTGAACATCATTGGTACTGGCAAAATATGAATTATTTTTATTATGATTTCCTTTTAAATTGGCCCTAGTGTGTGAATGTGAGTGTGAATGTTGTCAGTCTATCTGTGTTGGCCCTGCGATGAGGTAGCGACTTGTCCAGGGTGTACCCCGCCTTCCGCCCGATTGTAGCTGAGATAGGCGCCAGCGCCCCCCGCTACCCCAAAAAGGGAATAAGCGGTAGAAAATAGATGGATGGATGGAATTCTACATACGCTGTGAACATCATTGCTACTGGCAAAATATGCATTATTTTTATTATGATTTCAGTTTTAATTGGCTCCCAGTGTGTGAATGTGAGTGTGAATGTTGTCAGTCTATCTTTGTTGGCCCTGCGATGAGTTGGCGACTAGTCCCGGGTGTACCCAGCCTACTGCCCAAATGCAGCTGAGATAGGCTCCAGCGACCCCAAAAGGGATGGATAGTTTCAATTTCAAATTTTGGTCTAATGGCCAACTAGCAACTGCTAATGCTACGTGATCAGGTAGCAGTAGAAAGTCGCGCAGACCTGCACTTTCACACTTTCTGTATGATCACCTTGGTAGTACATCGGACTGTCTGTGCGGCAGACAGTCTGATGTGATCCAAAATCACAAGTGTCCACAGTTCTTCCCGCATCCTCGAATCATTTCTGGCAGCATTGGGGTACTTTGAAGACTGCCAGTAACTTCCAATTTGTCAAAAAACCAGAGCAACGCTTACTCCAATCAGCAGATGTCCTGTTGTCATAATTCCGAATAGATACAAATATTCACATGCTCGACTTAAAAGGGTCGCCAGTTACGCGGCACTCCTTCTCCCAAGAGTCCGTCGCGTGTCCAGCAAGAACCACTCCGTCACAACAAGTAGGTTCTCCCAAAACCAAGATCTTGTCAAATTTGTTGAGGCCAGTTAAATAGTTACAATGTTTAGATTTGGAGAGCAGTGCAAAAAGAGGGAAGAAAAAAGTTAAGACAATACAAGACAAAGAAACAAGCAGGAGAGATAAGAGAGAGGAAAGGGGACCGTCCACCCTCGATGAGTGCCAGTTAGCTCACATATCTGTATTTGTGTGAATCTGTCTTCTGTTAGTTACTAATTGCACTTGTTAAAAAGCTATCTAAATTTTTACCGATTTCCCTTCATCCAATTACCCTACGGACAAAAGTCTGTATGATTTTGGTGTAAATAGATAAAAAAAATTATGCCCTGCAGCATCTTCATAATATAGGGTAGTTCGATAACTGGGGGGTTAGAATGAACATTTGATTGTACAGGTTAAAAGACTTTTGGGTTCGTTTGATTTTACTCTGGTTGGACTTCATCTTTAGTGGAATAGATAGATAAATAGTACTCTATTGATTCCTTCAAGACAATTCCCTGAGGAATATTGTAATGTCTAATGTTGGCTACCTTTTGAATGCCATACATTCCAGGGAAGCGAAGCCAATATTTCTAAGGTACATTTTCTCCTGTGTCAACTGTAATGCACTTCCATCACAATGCTGCCTTTTTGGTAGTGAGCTGGTGATGTAATGATGGACACCTTGGGTTTAATTTTTTGAAGGACATGAAAGCTTCTGGCTTTCTAAGTTGCCCTTCACAGGAACGGCGTGGCGCAGTGGTAGAGTGGCCGTGCGCAAGTCGAGGGTCCCTGGTTGAAATCCCACCTAGTACGAACTTCGTCACGTCCGTTGTGTCCTGAGCAAGACACTTCGCCCTTGCTCCTGATGGGTGCTGGTTGGCGCCTTGCATGGCAGCTCCCTCCATCAGTGTGCGAATGGGTAAATGTGGAAGTAGTGTCAAAGTGCTTTGAGAACCTTGAAGGTAGAAAAGCGCTATACAAGTACAACCCATTTATCATTTATTCATATCTTGGCATGTAGTGCAAGTGTGCTTTAAGGGTTGAAAGGCTTAACAACCGAAATTAATTTAAATGAGTTTAAAAAAAAATTAATTGAATAGTTCGGACAGTAAGGGATTTGTGTATACGAGTGTCTTGTGGTTTATGGAAGTGCGTCTGAAATTTGTGTTGGGAATGTTTATTGGTAGGTGACATGTCGCCATTGTGGTCACTTTATAGACATTCACAATTGCACTTTATGCTGCATATGACACCCACAACAAGTCACTTGTATATTTGGATATTAAATAACATGGTTTGCTTTGGCCCTCTCTTTTGTGTTCAAATAACCACTTCAGGTCAAGTAGATGGACCTTACCCTTTCAAAATAGTTCCTTGTGATTATGAATTGTTTAGAGTGCTACAATTGTGTACTATTTGTATGTTCTTAAATTATCATCCCAGAAAATGTGGCTTTTGTGAAGCTCATGCACACGAGTATTGCAGACACAGATCTTTTGTGATGTTATTGTCCTAGAATGCAAGTCCTCATTTTTCTTTTCAATCGAAATAATTTGTCCTACTTAATATATATCAATGATGAAATATTAACATTGCAACACATGCCAATACGGCTTTTTTAGTTTACTAAATTACAATTTAAAATTTCCCGGGAGTTTTGTCTTGGAAACGTCGTGTAATGATGACGTGTACGCAAGACGTCCCGGGTTTTTAGGAAGTATGAGCGCTGCACACACAAACAGCTAAAAGTCGTCTGCTTTAACGGCATAATTATACAGTATTTTGGACATCAGTGTTGCTGAATCTTTTGCAATTTGTTCAATTAATATTGGAGAAGTCACAGTAGAAAGATGGAGTTGGGAAGCTTTAGCATTTACCCACACAAACACACAGTGATTCCTTGTTTAAAATTCCTGAAGGGGGAAACTTTCCTGTGGATCAGAGCGCGGTCAAGACAACATGGATCCCTACCAAATGTCAACCAGCATGTTTCGGTGAGAAAATTGTGGTTAAAAAGTCAGTTCTTACCGGAGAAAAGCTGAGCTTGTGCCGTCCATAGCTGCCGTCGACTTCCCTGAGACACCCGTGGAGACACCCTTCCGACTATCAGGTACTATTTAACTCACTAAAACACTAGCAACACAATAGAAAGATAAGGGATTTCCCACAATTATCCTAGTAAATGTGTCTAAAAACATCGGAATCCTTCCCAATGCAATCACGTTTTTTTTTTTTTTTCCTAGTCCGTTGCTATTAATATCCTCAAACACAGATCTTTCATCCTCGCTCAAATTAATGGGAAAATTGTCGTTTTCTCGGTCCGAATAACACTTTTTGTTGAAGGCTCCCATTAAAAACAATGTGAATATGTGTGGAGCCATCACACGGGTGACGTCATCGTCTGCGACTTCCGGTAGAGGCAGGGCATTTCTCTTAGGACCGAAAGTTGCAAACTTTATTGTGGATGTTCTCTACTAAATCCTTTCAGCAAAAATATGGCAATATCGCGAAATGATCAAGTATGACACATAGAATGGACCTGCTATCCCCGTTTTGAATAGGAAAATCTCATTTCAGTAGGCCTTTAAAAAGCTTGTCAGTGGCTTGACATGTATTCTGCTGCCTCTGCCCCCCCTCCCCCGACCCCTCTTTTTTTAGGAAGCGTTTCCTTTTGCTTTTCCTTCGTTCAGCACTGTAGACTTAGAAATTCAAGCGTATGCACACTTTCCACGGTGTTACAAATACTAGAAACCATGATGCCTTTAAGGTGTACATGCGGGAATTGGAACTTCCACCCTAATGAGGTGATTTTCTAAGGTTGACAATATTATGCATTATAATTATGTATAAGTATCCACTCTATGCAGTGAGGTGTGTGGCATTCACTTCGAATAAAGATAAAGTTATTACATATGTAACCCTTAAAACTTTAAGTACTTAGACTTGGACACACTTTAATGATCCACAAGGGAAATTGTTAGACACAGTACCTCAATTACAAAAGGAAGGAAAATTATATCTAAACACTCCCAAGGGCCCAAAAAAGAGGGTGAAAACAATAAACAAAATGCAGGCCAGAAATGTACCATTTGCAAAAGACTATTTAAAACAATATATTGATAATATAATCTTAATGCATTAACCCATGTATCCATCCATCCATCCATTTTCTACCGCTTATTCCCTTTCGGGGTCACGGGGGGCGCTGGCGCCTATCTCAGCTACAATCGGGCGGAAGGCGGGGTACACCCTGGACAAGTCGCCACCTCATCACAGGGCCAACACAGATAGACAGACAACATTCACACTCACATTCACACACTAGGGCCAATTTAGTGTTGCCAATCAACCTATCCCCAGGTGCATGTCTTTGGAAGTGGGAGGAAGCCGGAGTACCCGGAGGGAACCCACGCATTCACGGGGAGAACATGCAAACTCCACACAGAAAGATCCCGAGCCTGGATTTGAACCCAGGACTGCAGGACCTTCGTATTGTGAGGCTGACGCACTAACCCCTCTGCCACCGTGAAGCCCTTAACCCATGTAAATAATAAAAATAAATTATCGCGTTATCAAATATGAATGATGATCAATCACTTCCAGGTTAAGGCTTAACCCGGAAGATGCGCGCACTTGTTACACAGTCTGATCACGATGACAGGTGGCCAATTTAGCTTAAAAAAATAACTTTGGATAAAACCAAGGTAACTTGTTGGTATTGCAGCGACAAACGTTTTTATCATCGGGGCACATCAAGTTTAAAATACCATCTTAAGGTGAAACAAGTATTTGAGGATGGAGGATTTGCTGATCTCATCGTTGTGAATCGATTGGCCCATGGTGGTGATGGGATTATGGTATGGACAACGTATGCAATTGCATTCTATTGATGGCATTTTGATTCTTGTGCCATTCACCCAAGACTATCACCTCATGTTGCAGCGAGCCATTGTCCATAATTCCTGGAAGATGAAAACATCCCAAGTCTTGCATGGCCATCATACACACTGGACATTGCACCCATTGAGCATGTTTGGAATGCTGTGAAACTGCATATATGACAGCGTGTTCCAGTTCCTGCCAATATCCAGCAACTTTGGCGTCCGTCTTGGAGGGACTTCTTATGCTTAACCATTACAGTAAGTGACTTACTAGGAAAGATGCCATGTTTTTTAACAGTGGAAGTCTAATGTTTCTTCAGCACCTGCAGTAAGCGAACTTGTCCAAAACATGGCGCCGTAGAACAAATAACACAGCTTCCCATTTTTTTGTTACGTTCTGCACGTCAAAGTTAAGTATTTCGATTTAAGATGTGATGCATGAAATTACGCGTCATAATCAAATACTTTTTAAAGTATCAATCAATCAATCAATCAATGATTATTTATATAGCCCTAAATCACTAGTGTCTCAAAGGGCTGCACAAACCACAACAACATCCTCGGTAGAGCCTACATAAGGGCAAGGAAAACTCACTCCCAGTGGGACTCACACCCAGTGGGACGTTGGTGACAATGATGACTATGAAAAACTTGGAGAGGACCGCATATGTGGACTGATACATTTTGTGCATTGATTTCTGTTTCCACAGTAGCTCATGTAAGAATCAGACATTCTTTATTAATCCCTGAGGGAAAATTAAAATTTTCAGCACAATCCCATTCAAGATCAGACAAACATTACAGGGAGACAGAACAGGATTGCTGACGGGTCTGCCAACTTCTGGCGGCCCTTACAAAAAAGGTGAGAGACAGATAAACAAGTGGGGGGAATGGGAGAAAAAAATAAAATAAAATAAAATAAAATTAAAAAATCACTCTAAGCCTGGGCCCCTGGAGAGGGGGTCCAGACTAAGGCCAAGGGGGAAAAAAACAACTCATAGCCATAGAACAGATCCCTCTTACATGTGTGTAAGAGGGAAACATCAAACATCAAAGAAAACAAAGGACATTAAAGACATTAAAAGAGTAGAGCTGATACAACTAGACACTTCTACATACAGCTATGAATAAAAAGTAAAATAAACATATACACTGTGGTGGCCTCTGCGGTGTTCTACGCCATTGTCTGCTGGGGTGGACAGAGCATGGCCA
The DNA here is from genome assembly GCF_033978795.1 of Nerophis ophidion. Classification (NCBI taxonomy): domain Eukaryota; kingdom Metazoa; phylum Chordata; class Actinopteri; order Syngnathiformes; family Syngnathidae; genus Nerophis; species Nerophis ophidion. The sequence continues at coordinate 53,290,492 of NC_084616.1, forward strand.
GAGACGGGAGCAGACCCAACAAAGCAACCAAGAGAGCCGACTCCACTCTCGGCCGCCAACCCACTCTCGACCAGTGTCCAGTCCGCATGGATGAGCGAAGATACGTCCAAGGAGACTGAGGTGTCCGATACCAGCTCATTTAGCCAATACTCTGTGAAGCTTGTCCGTCCCGGCGCTCAGTGCTAGCTCCGCAGCCCTGTCTCTTCATCTGCATATCCTCCAGTCTCTCCAAACGGACTCTGGTGTGGCAGAGACCCGGCAGCTGATCTCCATGGCCAAAAAGCTCTCCGGTACTGCATCAAAAACCGACATCGGTGTGTAAAGTATATCACCACATGGGCTCAGGAACACTTCATAAAACCACTGTCAGTAACTACAGTTGGTCGCTACATCTGTAAGTGCAAGTTAAAACTATGCAAAGCCAAACCCATATATCAATAATATCCTGAAAAGCCGAAGGCTTGGCTGGGACCAAGCTCATCGAAGATGGGCTGATGCAAAGTGGACAGGTGTTCTGTGGTCTGACGAGTTCACATTTCAAATTATATTTGGCAACAGAGGACGTGGTGTCCCCAAGAAAAAAGAGGAAAATAACCATTTGGATTGTTATTGGCGCAAAGTTCAAAAGCCAGCATCTGTGATAGGGTCGTCCTGTTTCGATAGTTGGATCGGATCGGCCGCTGATATTTGCCCAAAAATGCATATCGGCAAGGCATGGGAAAATGCCGATCCAGATCCAGTTTTAAAAAAACCTCGGGTCCGTGTTTTCCAACACACAGATTTAAATAATACATTCCACTCTTCTGCTCCTCCCTATGCTCCGTTCCGCATTTTCCAGCACACCTTCAACACATCCACAGGTCTGTGTTCTAACCATTAAGACTGTCGTTTGAATTAAAAGTTACGGTAAAAATGTCAACTGTGTGGGATTATTTTACCCTACAAAACGAAAAAGATGAAGAGGTGTAGTGCAAAACATGCCACAATAAAGTCAAGCCTGGTGGTAAAGTTGTAAGACATTTTAATGACTCTTGAGAGTGAGAGGCTTTTTAGCACTCATCATTGATGAACACAGGCACAGGCTGACACCTGAGCATCTTGAAGTGCTCGTCTTTGTTAGAAATAATCTCCCCATTATGTTTGGACTCCCCCCCCCCCCCCCCCCCCCTGACTGGGGCAAACAATTGAAAGGAGTGTGTAGATAGTTTATTTTTTATTTTTTAAGTTTACACTTGTTGAAGAGCAAGTATTCATTATACACATTTTATCCCACTCAGGTTGTTTGTGTGTTTCGCTTTTTTAAATAATGTTACAGCATTATTTGCACTTTATACTGTTCACTTTTTTTACTGTTTAATGATGCCATTTCTGTTTGTCATGTATAATTTTTTCTATTTTGTGTTTATCCTTGAATACCAACCATTGTGTATTATTCAAACTCACATAATTCAGCTGGCTAGTTGTTATCAAGAGTACTAAAACCCTTTTCAACATGAATCTGACAACTAAGTAGGCTAGATAACTTTAAACTTTAATAGATGCTCGGATAGGCCAGTATCAGCCAGTATCGGATCGGAAGTGCAAAAACAATATCGTATCGGATCGGAAGCGCTAAAAAATGGATCGGGACATCCCTAATCTGTGATGGTATGGGGGTGTATGAGTGCCCAAGGCATGGGTAATTTACACATCTGTGAAGGCACCATTAATGCTGAAAGCTCCATACAGGTTTTGGAGCAACATATGTCTTCATCTAAGCAACGTTATCATGGACGCCCCTGCTTATTTCAGTAAGACAAGTGTTACAACAGCGAAGCTTTGTAAAACAAAGGAGTGCGGGTACTTTCCTGGCCCACCTGCAGTCCAGACCTGTCTCCCATCGAAAATGTGTGGCGCATTATGAAGCGTAGAATACGACAGCGGAGACCCCGGACTGTGAACGACTGAAGCTCTACTTAAAACAAGAATGGGAAAGAATTCCACTTTCAAAGCTTCATCAATTAGTTTCCTCAGTTCCCAAACGTTTATTGAGTGTTGTTAAAAGAAAAGGTGATGTAACACAGTTGTGAACATGTCCTTTCCCAACTACTTTGGCACGTGTTGCAGCCATGAAATTGTAAGTTAATTATTATTTGCAAAAAAAAATAAAGTTTATAAGTTTTAACATCAAATATCTTTTCTCTGTAGCGCATTCAATTGAATATGGGTTGAAAAAGATTTGCAAATCATTGTATTCCGTTTATATTTACATCCAACAAAATTTCCCAACTCATATGGAAACGGGGTTTGTACATGCATCCTCTGCTGTTGCGATTTGTAATACAAAGTAGCGTATATTTTGAACTTAATCTGTCAGTAGACTTGCTATGGAAGGGCTAAAAACTACAACAAAGATGGGGCAAAGTGAAGCCAAGTATAAAGACCGCTCACAAAACAGCGAATCAGAAAACAGCTAGAATATGGTTTGTAAAACATAATCTATACTTAACTTTGACCATAGAACCACCATTACATGTTCTGTAGACCAGGGGTCCCCAACCTTTTTGTATACGCGGACCGGTCAACGCTCAATAATTTGTCACGCGGCCCGGGGGGGAGGGGGTCCTTTTTTTTTTTTTTTTTCTTTGTCATGAAAAAGGGACATTTTTGTCAAGAAAAAGGGAGGTTTTTGTGGTTGGTGCACTAATTGGAAGTGTATATTGTGCTTTTTATGTTGATTTAATAAAAAAATAAAATAAAATTAAAATATATATATATCTATATATATATATATATATATATAGATATATATATTCTTTTTTAAATTTATTTTTATTTTTATTTTTTTTTAATAAAAAATAATAAAAAAATCTTCTGCGGCCACGGCCCGGTGGTTGGGGACCACTGCTGTAGACCACAAGGAAACTTTAAGTGTAGAAAAATAACATCATCCAACCCATATGTCTTCTAATCGCAAACTAAAATCTAAACGACTATAGTTGCATTAAAATTCCCTTTTTCACCGTGTTAAAATATCCTATTTCGGTTCTAAAAGTCTGTTTGACAAAGAAAGGTTAACGTTTAACTTGTGTAAAGGCTTTGAAAATCCAGAGTTGGAGTTGTACATTACTTGATGTTTTGCTGGTAAACAAGAAGCATTCGCTCAGATTAAAGAGCTGTGAGGACATTAGCGTCAGGATGTCAGATGATAGTACTTAAAGCGTTTTATGCACTAGTAAAGCATACTAGATCAGGTCCTGCCGCTCAAGGGCTTATGAGCAACCTGAATCTCTACAGATTGACAGAGGAGAGGATGGGGGATCACCCACACAAGAAATCCTCTAAGGATCATCTGTTAACCTTTATACTCAACTAGTTTGTATATGGAAATATTTTTGTGTAGCTTTCATTTTATTACATAACATATATACATCCTATACATGTTAATTGTGAAGTCCTTTATTGCAACTTGTAAAATATGGCTTGATAATTTTGGACCTTTGGTAAATTACAACATTATACTGTACATGTTAGTGGTATTCTTAAGCAAGATGTAATTAGTACAACAAAACCTGAGAAATAGACTATAAATAGAACTGATTCATGGTAAATAAAAGATAAATAATGGTGCGTAATCCTTTCCAGATGTGTGAAGCTGGAAGGAGCACAGCTTAAATGTCAATTTATCTTCTCTATGCAGAACACTTTTGCAGGGTAAAGGCTTGACTGGCAGTGTGACTTAGCAGAAGGGAATGTGTTTATATGTGCACCCACATGTGTTTGTCGATTTGTGGGTGTGTGCATAGGTCACTGCATATTCAGAAATAAATGAAGTGATGGCGCGCGACTAAATTATTCTTCACATTTGTTGGTTTATTGAGGCACGTCTCCTTAAAATTTCAGACAATCTCAACAGAGAACTGTCTCAAGGGTAAATGGGTTATACTTGTATAGCACTTTTCTACCTTCAAGGTACTCAAAGCCCTTTGACACTATTTCTACATTCACCCATTCACACACACATTCACACACTAATGGCGGGGGCTGCCATGCAAGGCCCTAACCACGACCCATCAGGAGCAAAGGTGAAGTGTCTTGCTGAAGGACACAACAGACATGACGAAGTTGGTAGAAGGTAGGGTTTGAACCAGGAACCCTCAGGTTGCTGGCCCGGCCACTCTCCCAACACGCCATGCCGTCCCCAATGCTAAATCAGGGTTTCCCTTAGACTGCCAAGATACCTGTGGCGGTGGGGGCGTGGTTATGTGCGTGGTCACCATGACGTTTTTGAATAATCTGCATAATCTGCTATGATTATATGATTTTCTTAAAAAAGAAATCTCACTAGTGTTTTTTACAATTGACTCTCCTTAGTTTCATTCTGCTTCTTAATGTGTGATGTATGTTCTGTGCAGCTCTTTGTGAAAATTTTTATTGTTTTCTAAAATGTGCTTTATTAATAAATCAATCAATCAATAAATGTTTACTTATATAGCCCTAAATCACTAGTGTCTCAAAGGGCTGCACAAACCACTACGACATCCTCGGTAGGCCCACATAAGGGCAAGGAAAATTCACACCCAGTGGGACATCGGTGACAATGATGACTATGAGAACTTGATACTGTGAAAGATCAATCCATAATGGATCCAACACAGTCGCGAGAGTCCATTCCAAAGCGGATCCAACACAGCAGCGAGAGTCCCGTTCACAGCGGAGCCAGCAGGAAACCATCCCAAGCGGAGGCTGATCAGCAGCGCAGAGATGTCCCCAGCCGATACACAGGCGAGCAGTACATGGCCACCGGATCGGACCGGACTCCCTCCACAAAAGAGAGTAGGACATAGAAGAAAAAGAAAAGAAACGGCAGATCAACTGGTCTAAAAAGGGAGTCTATTTAAAGGCTAGAGTATACAAATGAGTTTTAAGGTGAGACTTAAATGCTTCTACTGAGGTAGCATCTCGAACTGTTACCGGGAGGGCATTCCAGAGTACTGGAGCCCGAAATGAAAAAGCTCTACATCCCGCAGACTTTTTTTGGGCTTTGGGGATCACTAATAAGCCGGAGTCCTTTGAACGCAGATTTCTTGCCGGGACATATGGTACAATACAATCGGCAAGATAGGATGGAGCTAGACCGTGTAGTATTTTATACGTAAGTAGTAAAACCTTAAAGTCACATCTTAAGTGCACAGGAAGCCAGTGCAGGTGAGCCAGTACAGGCGTAATGTGATCAAACTTTCTTGTTCTTGTCAAAAGTCTAGCAGCCGCATTTTGTACCAACTGTAATCTTTTAATGCTAGACATGGGGAGACCCGAAAATAATACGTTACAGTAATCGAGGCGAGACGTAACAAACGCATGGATAATGATCTCAGCGTCTTTAGTGGACAGAATGGAGCGAATTTTAGCGATATTGCGGAGATGAAAGAAGGCCGTTTTAGTAACGCTTTTAATGTGTGCCTCAAAGGAGAGAGTTGGGTCGAAGATAATACCCAGATTCTTTACCGTGTCGCCTTGTTTAATTATTTGGTTGTCAAATGTAGAGTTGGGTGTCATCAGCATAACAGTGAAAGCTAACACCGTATTTGCGTATGATGTCACCTAGCGGCAGCATGTAGATGCTAAAGAGTGCAGGGCCAAGGACCGAACCCTGGGGAACTCCACACGTTACCTTAACGTAGTCCGAGGTCACATTGTTATGGGAGACACACTGCATCCTATCAGTAAGATAAGAGTTAAACCAAGACAGGGCTAAGTCTGGCATACCAATTCGTGTTTTGATACGTTCTAATAAAATATTATGATCGACAGTATCGAAAGCAGCGCTAAGATCGAGGAGCAGCAACATAGATGACGCATCAGAATCCATCGTTAGCAATAGATCATTAGTCATTTTTGCGAGGGCTGTCTCCGTGGAGTAATTTGCCCTGAAACCGGATTGAAAGGTTTCACATAGATTGTTAGACACTAAGTGTTCATTTAACTGCTCCGCAACAATTTTTTCGAGGATTTTTGAAATAAAGGGAAGGTGAGACACCGGTCGGTAGTTTACCATGAGGTCAGGATCGAGGTTAGGTCTTTTAAGAAGAGGATGAATAACCGCTTTTTTGAATGCTAGGGGAACAGTGCCCGAGGAAAGTGATAAGTTTATAATATTTAGCACTGATGGACCTAATAATACAAAGAGCTCCTTGATCAGTTTACCAGGAAGAGGGTCAAGTAAACATGTTGTTTGTTTTATTCCATTTACACGTTGTAACAATTCCTCTAATGTTATTTCCTCAAAACGAGAGAAACTATTTTGGAGGGCAGTATCCGCCGTATATACCATCGTATCAGTGTTAATAGAACCCCGTTGTAGCTGGGACGCATTGTCTTTAATCTCCTTTCTAATGACTTCAATTTTCTTACTAAAGAATTGCATAAAGTCATCAGCTGAGTGGGTGGAGCTACTGGAAGGAGTCCCTTGTTGGGTTAGCGATGCTACCGTACTAAACAAAAATTTAGGATCGTTTTTATTACGGTGGATGAGATTTGAGTAATAATTAGCTTTAGCTAAGGTAAGCATGCGTTTATAAGTTATTAAACCATCACTCCATGCTTGATGGTGCACCTCAAGTTTAGTCGTGCGCCATTTGCGTTCCAGCTTTCTGCATAATAATTTCTGAGCTCTAGTTTCTTCTGTAAACCACGGGGTGCGCTTTTTTGGAGCCTTTTTTAACTTTAACGGTGCTATGTTATCAATGGTTTCGCGCAGGGCGTCGTTAAAGTTGTTAGTGAGGTTATCAATAGAGCCCACATATTTTGGGAATGGTGCCATTATCCAATCAAAACACTGCGGTGCTCTTGCTAAAGATGGAACATTTGGCGGAAATGCCGGACAGTTCTGCAGACTTCATGGCTGGCTCGCATCGTGGTCACTCCGTGATCACGTACGACCGCCAGACACTTCTGGATATGGACATATCGGGCTGTTTTGGACTGATAGACGCGTGCGTGCTAAACGTGCTAACTAGCATGGGAATACGTCGGCGGCTACATCCAGCGGCCTGTGAAGCAGGGGAGTCTAGTAGCAGCGGGGGCCGTCTACGGAGCAGACGCCAGCGGTGTGATCGGAAACGCGGATGCCGAGCGGGGCTTAAAACAAAGCAGAAGGCTAAGCCCCACAGAACACCACTTCCCTCCATCCTGCAGCCGCATTTAAATGGAAGATGCGAGACTACTGGTATGGGTAAGGAGTCAGTTAAATTAGAACAAGTTTTTTCTGCTTTGAGTGTTTCAGAGTTGGACATGTGTTTTACTGAGGTGGCTAACTATGATGCGTGCAGTTTATCAAAGCAACAAACAAACAATCGGAAAATCCCCGTTACTGAGGAGGCTAACCATGATGCGTGCAGTTTATCAAAGCAACAATCAAACAATCTGAACATTCCCGTCGTATCACTCAGTGAAACCTGGCTTAAACCAAACGACTTTTTTGCGCTAAATGAGGCATGTCCTCCTAACTTTACACATGCGCATATTGCCCGTCCGCTTAAAAGGGGTGGGGGGGTCGCACTAATATACAACGAAAACTTTAACCTTAGTCCTAACATAAATAATAAATATAAATCGTTTGAGGTGCTTACTATGAGGTCTGTCACACCGCTGCCTCTACACCTGGCTGTTATCTACCGCCCCCCAGGGCCCTATTCGGACTTTATCAATGAATTCTCAGAGTTCGTTGCTGATCTAGTGACACACGCCGATAATATAATCATAATGGGGGACTTTAATATCCATATGAATACCCCATCGGACCCACCGTGCGTAGCGCTCCAGACTATAATTGATAGCTGTGGTCTCACACAAATAATAAATGAACCCACGCATCGCAACGGTAATACGATAGACCTAGTGCTTGTCAGGGGTATCACCGTTTCCAAAGTTACGATACTCCCGTATACTAAAGTATTGTCCGATCATTAGCTTATAAAATTCGAGGTTCAGACGCATGTTCGTCAAACTAATAATAATAATAACTGCTATAGCAGCCGCAACATTAATACGGCCACAACGACAACTCTTGCTGACCTACTGCCTTCGGTAATGGCACCATTCCCAAAATATGTGGGCTCTATTGGCAAAAGGCTAAAAAAAAATGTACACATACATTTAAAAACAGATCTGTTATTATTGATTACTATTATTATATATGTTTATATCGTTTGGCCATATTTTCAATTATGAAAAAAAATATTGTACAATGTACTTGAGAATTTTCCAAGTGTCAGCATCGAGACAATTAATGACTTTTTTCAATTAAAACTACTAGCAAAAAATCTAGTATTCCTCTGCTATTCTTATATAATGGAGTCGTGTTTAGAGACTCCTTACTTCTGTCACTCTATGTCGTTGACCAAAGAGGTGAGTTACAGCTAGCATGACGTCATACTTGCTTTGCGCTGCTCCATTTGAACTTTCTGCTCTTAAAAACTGCCACTGTCCTCTTAATATTTGTACATTTCGTAGATCGTTGTCTGCGGGTATATTTGGTTACCTCCACATCACAGACATGCTGACAAAACTCCAAACAATGACGTGCGCCTTCTTTATACATGTAGTATAGAAAAAAATTAACGACTTATTGTCCGGAATGTACACACACACACACACACACACACACACACACACACACACACACACACACACACACTTACACACACAGTATGTATATATATATATGTATATATATATATACTATATATACATATATATATACTGTATGTATATATTTATATATATACACACAGTATGTATATATATATATATATACATATATATATATATATATATATATATATATAGGCCCTGCGATGGTGGCGACTTGTCCAGGGTGTACCCTACCTTCCGCCCGATTGTAGCTGAGATAGGCGCCAGCGTCCCCCGCGACCCCGAAAGGGAATAAGCGGTAGAAAATGGATGGATGGATGGATATATATATATATATATATATATATATATATATATATATATATATATATATATAATATATATATATATATATATATATATATATATGTATTCTTAATATATGTATGTGTGGGAAAAAATCACAAGACTACTTCATCTCTACGGAACTGTTTCATGAGGGGTTCCCTCAATCGTCAGGAGATTTTTCCCACACATACATATTGCGCTCTACCACGGTATCGAGCACTATTCTCTGGATAATCCAATTAAGATATATACTGAATATATATATATATATATATATATATATATATATATATATATATATATATATATACATGATTATATAGTAATCTACACACACATATGTATAAATGTATAAACATATATATATATTTATATATTATACTGTATGTATGTGTATATATGTATATTTATATTCTTTATATATATATCTATATATATACAGTGTATATATATATATATATATATATATATATATATATATATATATATATATATATATGTTGCATATATTATACTCTAAATAATTGATACCGGCAGCCCTATTTCAAAGTATTTGAGAGGGCCATTTAGACCAATAAACAGGCTAAGGGATTTAAAACAGCCCTGTGACGAGGTGGTGACTTGTCCAGGGTGTACACCGCATTCCGCCCGATTGTACCTGAGATAGGCACCAGTGCCCCCCGCGACCCCAAAGGGAATAAGCGGTAGGAAATGGAAGGATGGATGGATGGATTTAAAACAATCACTGTCTTGGAATGATTGTGAAGGGAAATTGTGATGAACAATTCTTCTCAATAAGGACACATCTTAAACCTTAACCTAAAGCAACCACATGGTGGAACTAAAGAAGTAGCCCAGTCTTTCATCTTTTAAGGATGTTCAGCCTTCTCAGAGGTGAACGGGGCCCACACCATACAGGAGGATGGACAGCTTTAGACAGGTGTTGAAAATGACTTACCACACACCATGTAGATTTTCTAAAAACTGTTTGTCATTCTGTCACACATTGCAAGGGTGTCTTATTTTATGTCAAATGTGGTGGAAGGGTGCAGCTAAATTTGGGAGGAATGATTCAAACATAAACATTCCCATAAACTGCAGCGATTTAAAGCTGTTGTACTGATGCGTTCATATTTCTCATGCGCATGTCCATCAATGCAAAACAAAAACAGTAGTTCCCGCAATGTCGCTGCAATAGAGTGCCCTGATCTATGTGGCGTCAAACAGCAGGCACGTTTTTTTAATCTTTAAAGATGTTTTTTAGCTATTAATGCACACATTTTAAAAGTGTAATTGAAATACTGACTATTTGTATTTATTAGGAATAATGCACGTTATAGCTAGTAGAAAAATCATTTTTTATTTAAACTATTTTCCCTAAAAAAAGCATTTAGGCTATGAAATGTGTTTTTATCCATTATGCATTCATAATCATATTTAATTTTATTGCATTGCATGAGGGGGAGGGATGTCTTATCTCAATCAAATTACGATGAGTATCCCTGGTTTCTATACCGATACGATGTACATCTCAATTTACAAGCAACGAGTAGATACATTTAAGAAAACTCTTCATTTATCGGCGATTTAACAGCATACGATTCACATCTGGAACACGATGCATCAGGATTAAAAAATGCCTTGTCAACACTGAATCCATGTTGTTGTTTCGAATTAGTTGTAAGGTTAGTAAGTTGTGCTTTCAGTGTATTTGAGAACAGTGTAGCAGTTTTTGCAAATAGCGTTAGCTTTATCAAAATACAAGATTCTCTTGTAAAACCTATATTGTGTTGCCAAACCATATATTTTAACTGTGTAGGTGAATGTGTATTTGTTCAGCCAGCCAGGCTTGTCTTGTTGTTTGCGGGCCTACTTACAAGTTTGGTGGCGTCATAAAAAAGGAAGAACGAGTTAGAATGAGTTTACATCCGTTGCACCTCTATTTTTCCCCCGAGACTGCATCCATTTAAAGCTGTTCCACCGATGCATTCGTATATCTCATGATAGAAACTGGTTAATCATCCCATCTCAACAATCAAAGCAACTTTGCAGGCAGTGATTTCCTACATCTGACATTCTCATTACTCTCAAGACGGTTTAACACCGATAGTGGTGGTTTGAGTTAGTCACAGTGAAGATGGAGCGTTTTGAAGAACAATTAGCATGTGAACAGTTGTAAATCATTTGGATAACACCCATAAGACATTTCGGTGTTGTCACAACATTGTCTATCATCCCCTTTGCTGTCACTCTGAGTGTAGGCCTTAAATCGAACTTATTGTGCAAAACAAACTTTTCCTAGCTATTGGAACCTGATGTTGTGTATTTGGGACCGGCATTACTGAGGTGGCGACTTGTCCAGGGTGTACCCCGCCTACTGCCCCCCCCCCCCCCCCCGTAAGAAAAAACTAGTCAACAACAGAATTTAATAATGTCCGTAGTAACCTACCACATAGCGAAGGACGAATACTATTTGATTTCCTATTATGCAGTTCATTTTTATTTGACACTTAAAATGTCTCTGACATTCTTGCACTTTCTGTTTTGGAAATGACATGAACGTTTGTGCCACTGCTTAATAACTTTTTAATAAATACAGTTTTGGTCAACTGACTTATAATTAGACTTAGAAATGAGCAAATATTATTGCAGTATGAAGAAGAATTTTTTAATTTAGACTCATAGAATCATCATACTGCTGTGATTATATGCATCAAGTGTTCATTCAAGGCTAAGGCAAAATATCGAGATATATATCATGTATCTCGATATGGCCTAAAATTAACGAGATATTGATAAAAGCCAATATCGCCCAGCCCTAATTTTTCCTAAAAACTACTTATAATTGGAACAGTGTCTACTGTGTTCGGCAATAAATGAATAAGTATCGATATTATAAACTGTATTACGTTAGCAATGTAGCTTGTAGCACAGCTTACCGAATAGCCTTGAGTTAAACAGCAGTGTGGTGGAGTTGTTATCATATAGACCAGGGGTCACCAACGCGGTGCCCGCGGGCACCAGGTAGCCCGTAAGGACAAGATGAGTCGCCCGCTGGCCTGTTCTAAAAATAGCTTAAATAGCAGCACTTACCAGTGAGCTGCCTCTATTTTTTACATTTTATTTATTTACTAGCAAGCTGGTCTCGCTTTGCTCGACATTTTTAATTCTAAGAGAGACAAAACTCAAATAGAATTTAAAAATCCAAGAAAATATTTTAAAGACTTGGTCTTCACTTGTTTAAATAAATTCATTTAGTTTTTTACTTTGCTTCTTATAACTTTCAGAAAGACAATTTTAGAGAAAAAATACCTTAAAAATGATTTTCGGATTTTTAAACACATATACCTTTTTAACTTTTAAATTCCTTCCTCTTCTTTCTTGACAATTTAAATCAATGTTCAAGTATTTTTTTTTTTATTATTGTAAAGAATAATACATTTTAAATTAATTCTTCATTTTAGCTTCTGTTTTTTCAACGAAGAATATTTGTGAAATATTTCTTCAAACTTATTATAAGTAAAATTCAAAAAAATATTCTGGCAAATCTAGAAAATCTGTAGAATCAAATTTAAATAATATTTCAAAGTCTTTTGAATTTCTTTTACAATTTTTGTTCTGGAAAATCTAGAAGAAATAATGACATGTCTTTGTTAGAAATATTGCTTGGTCCAATTTGTTATATATTCTAACAAAGTGCGGATTGGATTTTAACCTATTTAAAACATGTCATTAAAAATATATATTTATTGTGAGAAATCAATAAGATGATCAGTGTTTCCAAAAATATAAATATCATTAATTATTAATAATAACATAGAGTTAAAGGTAAATTGAGCAAATTGGCTATTTCTGACAATTTACTTTAGTGTGTATCAAACTGGTAGCCCTTCACATTAATCAGTACCCAAGAAGTAGCTATTTGTTTCAAGAAGGTTGGTGACCCCTGATATAGACGAAAGAGGCCTGTTATTGTCAATGTAAACATGCATACTTCTAGGATCGATCAATGGAGATATACAGACTCGGTAAAGTTTAACCTTAGCCTGATGAAAGCAGTATTTGTTCAACATTTTGATTGAGAATATTTGAAATATGCTGAGTCTGCACATTTCCTCTTTCTTACATTCTTTGATGTTTGGAACGCCTGGCCTGTTGTACAAATGTTTTTTTCTGACTCTCTTGTCATGAGCGTGTGAGTCTACCATGCCAATATATCGCTTCTGGGCTGCCACACACTTACGCACACACACAAACACAAACACACAAGCACACCCACACTAACATACCACAATCTGACACATGCCTCTCCTGATAAAATCAGTGGCTGTGTGCCATCAACTGAAGCTCTGAATTACTGCAAATGTGGTTTAGACAGTGAATCAGTGAATCTAAAGCAGAGTAAACGATTGTGACATGATAAGTAACGGTTTTGGGGAAGTGTTGGCATTAGCAAAACCTGCCGTTTGTTGTCTTATTTTCTGTTGTTTGTTAAGAGTTGGCTTCAAGAGAGCAGAAATATATGTGCTAATTTAGGTTATCATACATCTCCCATATCTGTTGTTGTATCATGCAATGAACATGTAAGATTTAAACTACATAAATATTTATTGCATTAAATTACATTAAAGGCCTACTGAAAATTGATTTTCTTATTTAAACGGGGATAGCAGGTCCATTCTATGTGTCATACTGGATCGTTTCGTGATATTGCCATATTTTTGCTGAAAGGATTTAGGAGAGAACATCCACGATAAAGTTTGCAACTGGAAAAAAGCCCTGCCTCTACCGGAAGTCGCAGACAATGATGTCACATGTTGCTTGCTCCTCATACATTCACATTGATTTTAATGGGAGCCTCCAACAAAAACAATTATTCCGACTGAGACAGAAACGACAATTTCCCCATTAATTTGAGCAAGGATGAAAGATTCGTGTTTGAGGATATTGATAGCGACGGACTAGAAAAAATAAAAATAAATAAATAAATGCGATTCCAATCGCGTTGCATTGAGACGGATTCATATGTTTTTAGAGACATTTATTAGGATAATTCTGGGAAATCCCTTATCTTTCTATTGTGTTGCTAGTGTTTTAGTGAGTCTAACAGTGTTATGGTTTACTAAGGAGGACGTGACGGCAAACGGACACCAGGTGGCAGTATGTCCAAAGATTTATTAATATATATATATATATATATATATATATCTATATTAACAAATGTATATATGTAATAATCAATCAACAGAAAACATACTAAGTAAATGGAGCGTGGCAAAAACTCTAGAGTGTATGGTGTTAGTCTAAGTGTGTTAATTAACTGAAGTGTGTTTTACCCAAGTGTTGACAAAAGAGAACGCGGAAGTCCGTGGGGCAGGCAGAGGGTTCAGGTCAAACGAGCGAGGAGTCGAGGTACAAAGGAGGCAGTCAGAATCCAGAGGGAGATCCAGGGAAAAGAGTGAGACGCCCAGCTCACCTTGCGGGCGACGGAGGATTGGTACGCATTTGGAACTAAGTTCCCGCACGGATCCCTGTGTCCACTGGTCTTTTATGCTGCTCATCGTCAGTCACAGGTGTGTCCTGCAGCCGGCTGCGGCGGAGAGTGGGCGCGGTCCGCTTGATGAATGCGGGGGCGTGTCTGGAGTGCGCTGTCGGCGGGTCCTCTGGTTGGACTCGCAGCGGAGAGAGACGCAGAATGCGCATGTCCCACAACAGTATCCCCCCCCTATGGACAGATTCCAGATGTCCTAGAATCTGAACACCCCCAAAAGCAGGAACAAAAATCAAGGGAGGGTGGAGGGGTGAACTGGTGGTGGGTCGCCAGCCCAAGTGTCTCAGAAGCCATCGGGGACAAGTCTGGTGGCGGCGTCGGGTGGACCGCCGCTGCGGCCGGCGAAGTGGACGACCAAAGAACGGTCGACGTCTTGGCCGTCGGTAAGGCGGGCGCGAATGGTTCCCTGGTGCGGGCCGCCGGACACGAGGAGGTGGACGGCACTGTAGTGAGGACCGCCGGACACAAGGAGGTGGGCGGCGCCGTGCTGCAGCCCGCCGGACACGAGGAGATGGCTGAGGAGCTGAAGCCAGTGCTACTGGCTGAGGGGCGGGGGTCAGGGCCAGCCTAGGTATGGGTGCTAGCTCACAGGCTAGCCTGGGGACAGGTGCTAGCTCAGGGGCTTGCCAAGGGGCTGGTGCTAGCTCGGGGGCTAGCTCGGGGACTGCCGCTGGCTCGGGGGCTAGCTCGGGGACTGGGGCTAGCTCGGGGGCTGGCTCGGGAACTGACGCTAGCTCGGGGGCTGGCTCGGGGACTGACGCTAGCTCGGGGGCTGGCTCGGGGACTGACGCTAGCTCGGGGGCTGGCTCGGGGACTGACGCTAGCTCGGGGGCTGACGCTAGCTCGGGGGCTGACGCTAGCTCGGGGGCTGACGCTAGCTCGGGGGCTGGCTCGGGGACTGACGCTAGCTCGGGGGCTGGCTCGGGGACTGACGCTAGCTCGGGGGCTAGCTCGGGGACTGGCACTAGCTCGGGGGCTAGCTCGGGGACTGGCGCTAGCTCGGGGGATAGCTCGGGGACTGGCGCTAGCTCGGGGACTGGCGGTAGCTCGGGGGCTAGCTCGGGGACTGGCGCTAGCTCGGGCGCTAGCTTCGGGACAGGTACTAGCTCGGAGGCTAGCCAGGGGACTGGTGGCTGCGGCTGGGAAAAACGGAAGATAGGTGGGATATCTCGGGCAGGGGGAAGTCTGTCTGGTTGCAGCTGTGCTACCACATTAGCACAGCCACCAGTACAAAAATGAAAAACAGATGGTATAGGTATGGCAGGGGTTTGCCTGGCTGGGTGTAGATGCGCCACCACATCAGCACAGTCACCAGCACTATCCCCCCCTTCCGAACGCGGATGCCAAACGCCTCCAGCTGACTGAGGAATTGTCACTAAGGGTGGGAGGTGGGTGGCCAGGCGCCGGACAAATTCATCCCTCCCCGTATTGAAATTAAACAGTCCCTTGACGGAGTGTTGAGGACTATAAAAATTGTCCATGGTGGAGGAAAAAGACATCGTGACAGGGGCAAAAAGGAAGGAGGAAAGTTGAGAAAACCAAAAAAAACAAACAAAAAGTCACTGGGACAGAGCTAAAGTCACTGGGGGCTATGAAAACAACAACAACAACAAAAAATACTGTGCCGTCAGGTCCTACTATTTAATTTTTCTGGCGGGAACTTACTGTTATGGTTTACTAAGGAGGACGTGACGGCAAACGGACACCAGGTGGCAGTATGTCCAAAGATTTATTAATATATATATATATATATATATATATATCTATATTAACAAATGTATATATGTAATAATCAATCAACAGAAAACATACTAAGTAAATGGAGCGTGGCAAAAACTCTAGAGTGTATGGTGTTAGTCTAAGTGTGTTAATTAACTGAAGTGTGTTTTACCCAAGTGTTGACAAAAGAGAACGCGGAAGTCCGTGGGGCAGGCAGAGGGTTCAGGTCAAACGAGCGAGGAGTCGAGGTACAAAGGAGGCAGTCAGAATCCAGAGGGAGATCCAGGGAAAAGAGTGAGACGCCCAGCTCACCTTGCGGGCGACGGAGGATTGGTACGCATTTGGAACTAAGTTCCCGCACGGATCCCTGTGTCCACTGGTCTTTTATGCTGCTCATCGTCAGTCACAGGTGTGTCCTGCAGCCGGCTGCGGCGGAGAGTGGGCGCGGTCCGCTTGATGAATGCGGGGGCGTGTCTGGAGTGCGCTGTCGGCGGGTCCTCTGGTTGGACTCGCAGCGGAGAGAGACGCAGAATGCGCATGTCCCACAACAAACAGTACCCGATAGTCGGAAGTGTACGTCCACGGCCGAGTGTTGACGCGCAGTGTCTCGGGGAAGTCGACGGCAGCTGTACGGGAGGCAGAAGCTCTGCTGATATCCGGTAAGTGGCGACTTTTTAACCACAATTTTGTCACCGAAACCTGCTGGTTGACATGTAGTCGGGATCCATATCCGCTCTGATCCATAGAAGAGTTTCACCTCCGTGAATTTTAAACAAGGAATCACTGTGTGTTTGTGTGGCTAAAGGCTAAAGCTTCCCAACTCCGTCTTTCTACTTTGACTTCTCTAATATTGATTGAACAAATTGCAAAAGATTCAGCAACACAGATCTCCAAAATACTGTGTAATTATGCCGTTAAAGCAGACGACTTTTAGTTGTGTGTGTGTGCAGCGCTCATATTCATAACAGCCCGTGACGTTACGTGTACATGTCATCATTACGCAACGTTTTCAAGAAAAAAGTCCCGGGAAACTGCGTGGTGGGTAGTAGTGGGTTTCAGTAGGCCTTTAACTGACAAAGGCTGAAAAAGAAAATGCATACATTTTACATATATCTTCATTAGGGCTGTGTCAAACAATTATTTCTTAACTCAATTAATCTACTGATTATTATTTTTTTATTAATATATTTTTAATTTTTTTGTTTTTAAGTAATGACACAACACATTTTAGGAATGAATTCCCCCCCCCCCAATTTTTTTTAGGTATTTATTGTAAGCAAAATGTATAAAACATGTAAAATATGTCTTTGGATGTTCTCATTCATCGAAGTCATTGTATTCTCAGTATTTGGAACTCACCAACTCAATGTTTTTAAAATGTTCTACAAGGCTCCCAGCTGCCCTTAGTGCTGGGCTTATCTGGAGATCCTTCTTTAGGACACTGTTGAACACTAGTTGAAAGGTATGGCAAGCACACTGATGGGACGTTCCAAGATCCACTCCGTTTGAGGCGTTATCGTGAACAAAAGCCAGCACATTTTTTTTCAGGGATATAACACATTTCTCTGCCAATTTTTCCACCCATCCATCCATCCATCCATCCATCATCTTCCGCTTATCCGAGGTCGGGTCGCGGGGGCAACAGCCTAAGCAGGGAAACCCAGACTTCCCTCTCCCCAGCCACTTCGTCTAGCTCTTCCAGGGGGATCCCGAGGCGTTCCCAGGCCAGCCGGGAGACATAGTCTTCCCAACATGTCCTGGGTCTTCCCCGTGGCCTCCTACCGGTTGGACGTGCCCTAAACACCTCCCTAGGGAGGCGTTCGGGTGGCATCCTCACCAGATGCCCGAACCACCTCATCTGGCTCCTCTCGATGTGGAGGAGCAGCGGCTTTACTTTGAGTTCCTCCCGGATGGCAGAGCTTCTCACCCTATCTCTAAGGGAGAGCCCCGCCACACGGCGGAGGAAACTCATTTCGGCCGCTTGTACCCGTGATCTTATCCTTTCGGTCATGACCCAAAGCTCATGACCATAGGTGAGGATGGGAACGTAGATCGACCGGTAAATTGAGAGCTTTGCCTTCCGGCTCAGCTCCTTCTTCACCACAACGGATCGGTACAACGTCCGCATTACTGAAGACGCCGCACCGACCCGCCTGTCGATCTCACGATCCACTCTTCCCTCACTCGTGAACAAGACTCCTAGGTACTTGAACTCCTCCACTTGGGGCAGGGTCTCCTCCCCAACCCGGAGATGGCATTCCACCCTTTTCCGGGCGAGAACCATGGACTCGGACTTGGAGGTGCTGATTCTCATTCCGGTCGCTTCACACTCGGCTGCGAACCGATCCAGCGAGAGCTGAAGATCCCGGTCAGATGAAGCCATCAGGACCACATCATCTGCAAAAAGCAGAGACCTAATCCTGCGGTTACCAAACCGGAACCCCTCAACGCCTTGACTGCGCCTAGAAATTCTGTCCATAAAAGTTATGAACAGAATCGGTGACAAAGGACAGCCTTGGCGGAGTCCAACCCTCACTGGAAATGTGTTCGATTTACTGCCGGCAATGCGGACCAAGCTCTGGCACTGATCGTACAGGGAACGGACCGCCACAATAAGACAGTCCGATACCCCATACTCTCTGAGCACTCCCCACAGGACTTCCCGAGGGACACGGTCGAATGCCTTCTCCAAGTCCACAAAACACATGTAGACTGGTTGGGTAAACTCCCATGCACCCTCAAGAACCCTGCCGAGAGTATAGAGCTGGTCCACAGTTCCACGACCAGGACGAAAACCACACTGTTCCTCCTGAATCCGAGGTTCGACTATCCGACGTATCCTCCTCTCCAGTACACCTGAATAAACCTTACCGGGAAGGCTGAGGAGTGTGATCCCACGATAGTTGGAACACACCCTCCGGTCCCCCTTCTTAAAGAGAGGAACCACCACCCCGGTCTGCCAATCCAGAGGTACCGCCCCCGATGTCCACGCGATGCTGCAAAGTCTTGTCAACCAAGACAGCCCCACAGCATCCAGAGCCTTAAGGAACTCCGGGCGGATCTCGTCCACCCCTGGGGCCTTGCCACCAGGCACTGCTTCCTAATAGGAAGACGTGTTGGTGGGATTGAGGAGGTCTTCGAAGTATTCCTTCCACCTATCCACAACATCCGCAGTTGAGGTCAGCAGAACACCATCCGCACCATACACGTTGTTGATAGTGCACTGCTTCCCCTTCCTGAGGCGGCGGATGGTGGTCCAGAATCGCTTCGAAGCCGTCCGGAAGTCGTTGTCCATGGCTTCCCCGAACTCCTCCCATGTCCGAGTTTTTGCCTCCGCGACCGCTGAAGCTGCACACCGCTTGGCCTGTCGGTACCTGTCCACTGCCTCCGGAGTCCTATGAGCCAAAAGGACCCGATAGGACTCCTTCTTCAGCTTGACGGCATCCCTCACCGCTGGTGTCCACCAAGGGGTTTTAGGATTGCCGGCCCGACAGGCACCAACTACCTTGCGGCCGCAGCTCCGATCTGCCGCCTCGACAATAGAGGTGCGGAACATGGTCCACACGGACTCAATGTCCAGCACCTCCCTCTTGACATGTTCAAAGTTCTTCCGGAGGTGGGAATTGAAACTTTGTCTGACAGGAGACTCTGCCAGAGGTTCCCAGCAGACCCTCAAAATGCGTTTGGCCCTCCCAGGTCTGTCCGGCATCCTCCCCCACCATCGCAGCCAACTCACCACCAGGTGGTGATCGGTAGAAAGCTCCGCCCCTCTCTTCACCCGAGTGTCCAAAACAGGAGGCCGCAAATCCGATGACACAACTACAAAGTCGATCATGGAACTGCGGCCTAGGGTGTCCTGGTGCCAAGTGCACATATGGACACCCTTATGTTTGAACATGGTGTTTGTTATGGACAAACTGTGACGAGCACAAAAGTCCAATAACAAAACACCACTCGGGTTCAGATCCGGGCGGCCATTCTTCCCAATCACGCCTCTCCAGGTTTCACTGTCGTTGCCAACGTGAGCGTTGAAGTCTCCCAGTAGGACAAGGGAATCACCCGGGGGAGCACTTTCCAGTACTCCCTCGAGTGTTCCCAAAAAGGGTGGGTACTCTGAACTGCTGTTTGGTGCATAAGCACAAACAACAGTCAGGACCCGTCCCCCCACCCGAAGGCGGAGGGAGGCTACCCTTTCGTCCACCGGGTTGAACTCCAACGTACAGGCTTTGAGCCGGGGGGAAACAAGAATTGCCACCCCAGCCCGTCGCCTCTCACTGCCGGCAACGCCAGACTGGAAGAGGGTCCAATCCCTCTCGAGAGAAGTGGTTCCAGAGCCCTTGCTGTGCGTCGAAGTGAGTCTGACTATAGCCAGCCGGAATTTCTCGACTTCGCGCACTAGCTCAGGCTCTTTCCCCCCCAGTGACGTGACGTTCCACGTCCCAAGAGCTAGCTTCTGTAGCCGAGCATCGGACCGCCAAGTGCCCTGCCTTCGGCTGCCGCCCAGCTCACATTGCACCCGACCTCTATGGCCCCTGCTATGGGTGGTGAGCCCATTGGAGGGGTGACCCACG
Organism: Nerophis ophidion; assembly: GCF_033978795.1. NCBI lineage: Eukaryota > Metazoa > Chordata > Actinopteri > Syngnathiformes > Syngnathidae > Nerophis > Nerophis ophidion. Next base: position 53,311,294 of record NC_084616.1, read on the forward strand.
TTGCCTCTTCGGGCTGTGCCCGGCCGGGCCCCATGGGAACAGGCCCGGCCACCAGGCGCTCGCCATCGTGCCCCACCTCCGGGCCTGGCTCCAGAGGGGGGCCCCGGTGACCCGCGTCCGGGCGAGGGAAATCTGGGTCCATGATTTTTCTTCTTCATAAAGGTCTTCGAGCTGCTCTTTGTCTGATCCCTCACCTAGAACCTGTTTGCCTTGGGAGACCCTACCAGGGGGCTTTATGCCCCCGGACAACATAGCTCCTAGGATCATTGGGACACGCAAACTCCTCTACCACGAGAGGAGAATTGTTTCTTTTTTTTCCACCCAACCAACCATATTTTCAAATGGTATGGTGGTATGGGTGCATGGTTCCAATTTGATTCAAGCTCCATCAGATTTGATTGGAAGTGTTGGTTTTCATCCAGGAAGAAAATCCACAAATACAATTATAAATATTTATAGTGCTGTCTTTACTATGTAGTGTAACTAACATAAAGGCTGTAAGTACACTTGCCATGGAATATCAATCAATCAATCAATGTTTACTTATATAGCCCTAAATCACTAGTGTCTCAAAGGGCTGCACAAACCACTACGACATCCTCGGTAGGCCCACATAAGGGCAAGGAAAACTCACTAGTGTCTCAAAGGGCTGCACAAACCACTACAACATCCTCGGTAGGCCCACATAAGGGCAAGGAAAACTCACACCCAGTGGGACATCGGTGACAATAATGACCCAGTGGGACGTCGGTGACAATGATGACTATGAGAACCTAGGAGAGGAGGAAAGCAATAATGGAATAATGGAATGCAATGGCCTGAAACGAGTGCCCAAACCAAACAAATGTATAAAATACTATACTATAAAATAATTATATACAATTTTGTTTTTTTTTATACAAAAGGTATAAATGTACATTGGAGGGACAATTTTGAGCAAAACTATCATAATAGCATTCACTCCTCAACGCTACTTTAAATGATACTTTAGGATGGAAGGACTCTTTGAAGAAGTCTGTTTTCCATCAACCTGACAGAGCCACTGCAAAGCTCCATCGCTACAATTCTTCCCTCTCAGTTATCTGTTTTTTCTCTCATGTCCTTTGTCACATCCAGATATGAGGCAAACTCTGTCAGGGCCTGCACAGTGCGTGTGTTTGTCACATCATGTTTATACATTACACTGAAACAGTCACTTAGCTTGAACACTTTATTCGTCTGAGTCCAGCATGTGGAGATGAAGTGATCAGCGCTTGACAGTTTCAGCCACCATTTGTGGGACAAACATCTCTGTGATTTAGCGTTGTGGTGTGTCTGCCCATGTTGTGCGAGATACTCTTTTTTTTTTTTCCCCACCAGCACATCTTTTGCATAGACTTTCATAAGGATATTCAACAAGATGTGTTGCTGGATTGATCAATTGACAGATCAAAACTCTCCTGTCTTTAAAATTGTTTGTATATTTTATTTTCTAGCAACATGTGCACCTAAACAGGATGCAACAACCAACCAAGAAGCCAAACTGAGCTGACATTCAGATATTTCTTGCTTTTAATCTCAGCTCAGCGATTGATGTCCAGCTGTTGAAGTAGTTTACTTTATGCTATCTCTGATAACACTCTGATTGTGACACATAGGGGGTGGGTGGGTCTTGTTTTTGTTTTTTTTCTTTGTCATGAAAAAGGGATGTTTGGGTAATGCAAAAGGAAGGTTTTTGTGGTTGGTGCACAAATTGTAAGTGTATATTGTGTTTTTTACGTTGATTTAATTAAAAAAATATATAAATAAATAAAAATATTTTTTTATTTTTATTTTTTTTAATAAAAATGAATAAAAAATTATTCTGCGGCCCGGTACCGGGCCACGGCCCGGTGGTTGGGGACCACTGTTTTAAAGTACCAGTAGAGTCAAAAAAGAAGTTGACTTCAGATGCCTAATTGTGTTTTATTGTATCCATTATACCATAGCCAATCGTATTTACAATCCCTAAAGAATTTAAAACAGTTTATCCATCCATTCATTTGTTACCGCTTACTCCCTTTGGGGTTGCGGGGGGCACTGGTGCCTATCTCGGCTACAATCGGGCGGAAGGCGGGGGACACCCTGGACTTGTTTACATATCACAAAATGCCACAAATTCAGTCAGCCATTTTGAATATTCTACTCCGAAAACCTGCTGTTTCCAGAGATTGAACGCTTCTGCACTCTGACCATATTATTAGATCAGTCATACTTGACATATGCAAAAGTTAGAGAGACATGTATTATATATTACTCACAGTCACTGTATAAGACATGAACACCTATGTTTTTTTTGTATGCATTCTAAGTCGTAAATAAATAAATTTAATGTCAGCTCAGAATGTAGTCAATGGGGCCTCTCTTGTTTCGCCCCTAAAACCGTCTAAATAGCATCTAAAATCCGCCAACAATTTACACATATATGTGACCTGAATATTTATCAAATATTAGCGATGGTAACAAAGTGCTAACGCAGACAAACTATTTCTTAGCTTCACAAAAATACAGACAGCAAAGTAGTCCTCTGCTGCTTTTGCTGTGCTGCTCCCGCGTCATTGCGTCTCGGCTTGTCAAAGTGGTTCTAGATTATAAAACATGTCTCTTATCTGGATATTAGGAGGATTTATCCTCAAATCTAGAAGCTGTTCATCTGTGTCTCACGATTGGTATAACTGGTGGACCCAAATACAGAAATGGCAGGCAGAATCAAAGTCCAAGGGTTTTATTGAAAAAACAAGAGGGAAAGGAGGAAACTTGTAGGTCTTGACTTTTGTGGTCCAGGAGAGCAGGTTGAGACTAGCAGGATGAGGCAGGGACACACTGTAGGTAAAGTACTGAAGGCAGAGAAAAACAGGGGTAAGAAAAACAGCAAGATCATCAAAAATGCTAGAATTCTAGGAAAACTGGCTAGAAGCGTTACATTTAGAACTGCGAACAATCTGGCGATAGCACAGAGTGAAGTCCACACATATACGTATAGGCTGCAGGTGATGAGTTGATGGCAAGCAGGTGAGTTAATTAGGGATCTGGGATCAGCTGTGCCAGGCTGAGAGCTGGAGCCCAGCCTACGCCCAAAACACGCCCACTCTTACAAAGACACACAGAGACAAACGCATAGACACAGACAGAGACTGTGACATTAAATGTATACATGGAGATGGAAACAAACACATACAACCAAAAACAGTGTCTGCAGAGAGACTTCCTTCTTTCCCAATGAAGAAACTACACATACCAATATAAATGTATACAAACACATAATTGTCTGAGCAACTAAGATATTCAATTGTGCATATTGACCCTACTAGCTGTACTAGTACATAATAATTGATCAGAGAAATAAGATTGAGGTGGTTTTATGGTGCATTCAAGAAATGCTAAAAAGAGTAAGACAAAACAAATAATTAAATACCCGCCAGAAATAATAAGTACAGATTTTATTTGCAACAACAAACTTTTATTTTAAATAAATCTTAAAGTGGTACAGTACAAACCAACATTTAAAAACAATAATATATTAACCATTAAAACAGATAAAATACTAAGACTAAAACAGGGGAGTCGCCAGACATATTTCACTGGGGCACGTGCCCCACTGTTAATCAGCAGTGCCCCAGTAAACATTTCACCAATAAAAAAAAACGCTTCAGAGTTTTAAGTCTACATAACATAGACAACAGCGCACATACTACTTAGTATGGTAATTGATTGCTACTGTATTCACTCCACTAACAATGAAGCACATGGCTAATTAATATGGTAATTTATTCACGTGTGGATCGAGACTTCGGTTGAGAGAGAGAGAAAGAGAGAGAGAGAGAGAGAGAGAGAGAGAGAGAGAGAAAGAGGGGCTGCGAATCACGGCGTGAGGTAGGTAACGTTAGCCAACAACAATTTGTTAATTACATTATTTTGATTTTGATTTGACTCAAACTGTAACTCCTAGATGGATATCAGAAAGTTATTCGCCCCAGCAGGAATGAAAGATGTAAGTGAAGTCCTAGCTAGCTAGGCAACATCATTGTCTTAAGTTGATGCTAAGTTAGCTAACGCTTTTCCTTGTATCAAGACAAACATATTCATTTGCTGTACGAGCTGTCGGGAGAATTTCCAATGAACATGAAACATAATGTTGGTTATTGTCTGCTGGTTCTGCATCAATGATGATTTGGAGTAAGCATGTGTGAGTTGAGTGCTTCTCAAATGATTTATCTTCAGGAAGAAACACATTTTCCCATATCATCAAGTCGTGAGCCAATTTTTAAATCATTCAAGTTTATTTCACAGAAAATTAGCACAGTAGACTTGTCTTGTTAATCGGTGTGACTTTGACTAAAATAATCTTGATGTGTCATCAGAAAAATGGCTACAGCTAAAGCATCCGGTTTTGTTTCCAGAAAAAATAGTAACATTTCTGTATTTGTTTTCAGAAAGAAGGCTAAAAATATCAGGTTTTGTTGCCCCATCTAGATTTTTTTTTAAATATATTTCCATGTCTGTCCTGAGTCCTCCTCCAATTTGTTAGTCGGTTTGCCTTTTGCTAAAATACTCACTAATAGTCACTAGAAAAAAGGCTAAAAAAATCTGGTTTTGTTGCCACAATTTGATTTTTTTCTCCCTAAACTTTTTTTTTTCATGCACACATCTGACTGCAACTCACTGAAAATGACACACAATCCACTTTTATGTCACGACCCACCAGTTGGGAACCACTGGTCAACTGTATAACAGTTACTGTAATATTTCCATGTCTGTCCAGAGTGATTGACCACTTTGCAAAAATGAAAAGGAGACGTTACAGTTTACTTCTCAGAAAATGATTCCCTGAACAGACACACAGTGGTTGTTCATTTATTCTACTACTGTGGCTTTATTGTTTTGTGTATATTTTATAGTTTTGTGTATCTGAAATAGGATTAGCCACATTGCCATAAATGGAAATGAAATAATATAAAAGAACCCAGAGATGTAGGGGTGCTTTATTTTTTGTTTTACTTTTGTAGATGTTAAATTTGCAGATGATTACTGCAATATATATTTCAAAAACATTCATTGCTCTTCCTTTTTGCTTTTACCAGTAGCAGTTTAGAAGTCTCGAGTAAAAAAGTGCACAAGTAGGTGAAATGCATTAGTTAATTTCAGGTGGTTAATCAACATTATCTGATATGATTTCATAGTTTAAAGCACTATTTATGTATTTTTTATGATAAATAAGTGCTAAAAATGTTTTTGCTTACGCGCTTTGCACGCTCACATGAAATGTTTGTGCCCCAGGTGTGTCCCAGTACAGTATTAGGTCTAGTGACGCCCCTGGACTAAAACAATATCAGTGAAGTATAAGAAACACACAACATACAAGTGGCTTTTCTAACAGTGTGTCTATTCATTTAAGTCAATGAAATATATATATATATATATATATATATATATATATATATATATATATATATTTTTTTTTTTTTTTTTTTTTTTTAAGATTACAATGTGTGTATCAACACTTTTTTAACACATTCAACACCATTGCAGTTATGATAACTGGTAGTCAGGATAATCATGAAATAAAACACTTGGCCATCATTCCAGCAACACTGAGAGGGGATTCAGCCAAACAACCTCTAGGTCAGTGATTCTCAAACTTTTTTTTGTCATCCCCCACTTTGGACAAGGGGGAGTTTTCAAGCCCCACCTGCCCCCATCGCCCCAACAAGAACGCTAATGCCAAACTTAACATTTTCAAATTTCTTTGAACATCAAGTGACATTCAATTTGTATACATTCAAACTCAATAACATAAAAGAACATCAAGTTCAATAATAATATAACTGTGCAGCTGTGGTATAACTTGCATCAAGTTCAATAATAAATAAAATAACTACTCTGCCAGTTTTCTTTGAAAGAAATCAAGTGGCTTATTGACCTGATTGGGGTGTGTGGTCTCGAGGTGTCTCTTTAATTAGTTGGGTCTCATGCTGTCTGCCGCTAGCGGTTTTAGACACAGAACACACAGGGGTCTCTCCTCTTCCCCCACCACCATTGCCGTGAATCCAAGAGCAAGATACCCTTCATCATATTTTCTTTTCGGTTGGGTTTTTGGTTGATTAAGCCCGTCAGATTTTTGTTTCTCTGAGGTGCGAGTCTCAAATTTATCCATTTTGTGTAATTGTGATCCACACATTAGCCCGCTACCCATCCGCGTGAAAGATTGTTTCGCTTAGCCCCGCCCCCATTAGTTACTGTTGCTATGTCTGTCAAACTTTCGATCCTACCTAGAAATTTAAGGCCTAGAGGAAAAATAAGTAATTTACATTTATTTATATAGCGGATTTCACAGACAGAATCACAAAGTGATTTACAGTGTGTATGGAAAATGAAAGCATGGTAAAAAAAAAAAAATCTAAGAGTATAAATTACATTTTTTAAAGTGAAATTTCCTTCCGTTCCTCACGCCCCACCTGTCATGTCTCTATTCCCCACCAGTGGGGCCCACCCCACACATTGAGAAACGCTGCTCTAGGTAATGTTGCTAACAAATACATTTACTCAGAAATGTTATAATGCCGCTTGTCCCTCTTAGGGTTGCGGGTGTGCTGGAGCCTATCCCAGCTGCATTCGGGCCGAAAGCGGGGTACACCCTTAACAAATCGCCACCTCACCACAGAGCCAACACAGAGAGACAGACAACAGTCACACTCACATTCACACACGAGGGCCAATTTAGTGTTACGAATCAACCTATCCCCAGGTGCATGTCTTTGGAGGTAGGAGGAAGCGGGAGTACCGGGAGGGAACCCACGCAGTCACAGGAAGAACATGCGAACTCCACACAGAAATACCCCGAGCCCTTGAATCAAACCCTTCTTATTGTGAAGCACGAGCACCAACCACTGCTTCACAGTGCTGCCCCAATTTAAAATGTTGTTGTTAAAAATGAGATTTCATTATTGATAACAATTAACATTTATAAACAAACTCAAAAGTTGTGTTAAAAAAATTGGTACCATATAGTACCAATATTGATTCCCAGGTACTGGGAATTTGTACCATTTCAGTTCAAATGTGAAAGGTACCCATCATTAGGCACAGTAATTGGTGTGTTTGTTATGTTAATATAAATTTGACAGTAGAACTCCAGTAAATTCCCAAATAGGAAGTCATTCACTAACCCTCCACTCAGCTCATAGCTCATACGCTTCAAGTCACGACGCATGTCAACCTCTTAGTCTCTGATTTGGCTCCTTTTTTCCCCCCTCCCCCATCCTTCAGCCAGCTCAAATAATAACAGAGAGCAAAGGGAGCGTTCAGCACGGGTTCCTCTGGTTATATTTAGAAATGAACAGATGCAGCTCACTGGAGCGGAACATGCGCCTCTGGTCTTCTTGTTATGTGTGTGTGTTTTAAAACTTCAACGAGCTGGTTAATCGATGTTCTATTTTGGGTGGTCATAGGGCTGGGCGATATATCGATAAACACGATATATCGGGGGTTTGTCAGAATCAGAATCAAAAAGTTTTTTATTGCCATTGTTTGAGAACGGGTTCACAAACTAGGAATTTTACCTGGCGCAATCGTGCAACATAAAATACATCCATCCATTTTCTACCGCTTATTCCCTTTTGGGGTCGCGGGGGACACTGGCGCCTATCTCAGCTACAATCGGGCGGAAGGCGGTGTACACCCTGGACAAGTCGCCACCTCATCGCAGGGCCAACACAGATAGACAGACAACATTCACACTCACATTCACACACTAGGGCCAATTTTAGTGTTGCCAATCAACCTATCCCTAGGTGCATGTCTTTGGAAGTGAGAAGAAGCCGGAGTACCCGGAGGAAACCCACACATTCACGGGGAGAACATGCAAACACCACAAAGAAAGATCCCGAGCCTGGGATTGAACCCAGGACTGCTGGACCTTCGTATTGTGAAAGCAGACGCACTAACCCCTCTTCCACTGTGAAGCCCCATAAAAAACATAGAACACAGAATAAAATAAGATGAGCTGTATCTGAGCTATCAGATGTTGTTATTGTTCATGTGTCTGATGGCTGAGGGGAAAAAACTGTTCAAGTGGCGGGAGGTGTGGGTCTGGATAGACCGTAGTCTCCTGCCTGAGGGGAGAGGGGAGAGTACTTTGTGTCCAGGGTGAGAAGAGTCAGCTGTGATCCGACCCACACGCCTCCTGGTCCTGGAGGAGAACAGGTCCTGGAGGGGTGGGAGTTTGCAGCCAGTCACCTTGTCAGCAGCACGTACGATGCGCTGCAGTTGATGCTTGTCCCGGACTGTGTCGCCGGGGAACCATACGGTGATGGAGGAGGTGAGGATGGACTCGATGATTGCTGAGTAGAACTGCACCAGCATCTCAGTTGGCACTTAGAGTTTTTTTTCAGCTGCTGCAGGAGGTACATCCTTAGCTGGGCCTTCTTGATGAGGCAGCTGATGGTCGGCTCCCATTTGAGGTCTTGGGTGATGGTGGTGCCCAGGAAACGGATGGAGTCCACAATGGAGACGGGGGTGGGAGAGTCAATCAGGGTGAGGGGGGATGGTGGGGCTGTGACTTTCCTGAAGTCCATTATAATCTCCACTGTTTTCTGGGCGTTCAGCTCCAGGTTGTTAATGCTGCACCAGGACCCCAGCCGGTCCACCTCTCTCCTGTAAGGAGACTCGTCGCCACAGGAAAGAGGTGGACCGGCTGGTGTCCTGGTCACTGTGCGATATAGAACATCACTATATCGTGATATTCGAGTATATGTTCTCACAGTTGCTTTTAGCTGCGGGCATTACACGGCATGCGTTTCCCAGTCTATCTTGTCTCTCATTCTCACAGAGACATAAACAACCATCTTACACCTTCTTACATACGTCACACATGCAACGTCACACGCCCTCCCCAAGCAGAGAGGTAGCGAAATGGGTAACATTAACTGTGATGCTAACGGTGCGTTGCGAGTGGTAATACAAGAAAGAGAAGGTACGAATCTGGTATCAAATGGAGGAATTAATTCCCAAGAAAAACAGCACGGGGTCCATCGTCGGGCAGTGGTGCTTCTAGCGGGAATATGTTGAACAATTATGCCGCAAAAAAGTTGCTACAAAAAGTAGCAGGCCTGCTCATTTGTAGCATCATTAGAAAAGTCACCCGCTAGAGAATGAGGAGTTCTTGAAACTGCATGTCAGCATCTCTGTTCGGTGCCATCCATCCATCCATCCATCATCTTCCGCTTATCCGAGGTCGGGTCGCGGGGGCAGCAGCCTAAGCAGGGAAGCCCAGACTTCCCTATCTCCAGCCACTTCGTCTAGCTCTTCCCGGGGGATCCGGGGATCTCCTCTCTGAGCTGCTACCTTACCGTGGTAGAGGAGTTTGCGTGTCCCAATGATCCTAGGAGCTATGTTGTCTGGGGGCTTTCATGCCCCCTGGTAGGGTCTCCCAAGACAAACAGGTCCTAGGTGAGTGATCAGACAAAGAGCAGCTCAAAGACTTCTATGGAATTACAACAAAATGAACCCAGATTTCCCTCGCCCGGACGTGGGTCACCGGGGCCCCGCTCTGGAGCCAGGCCCGGAGTTGGGGCACGATGGCGAGCGCCTGGTGGTCGGGCCTGTCCCCATGGGGCCCGGCCGGGCACAGCCCGAAGAGGCAACGTGGGTCATCCCTCCAATGGGCTCACCACTCATAGGAGGGGCCATAGAGGTCGGGTGCATTGTGAGCTGGGCGGCAGCCGAAGGCAGGGCACTTGGCGGTCCAATCCTCGGCTACAGAAGCTAGCTCTTGGGACGTGGAACGTCACCTGTTCGGTGCCACACCCACAAAATGCTGAAGCAACAATTTCCACGTCAACATCGTATGAAAAAAATCAACAACAGGAGGTAACGTCCGCTGGAACCTACCACATAGTATAGGACATATACTATTAGATTTACTATTATGCGGCTCATTTTTTATTTGACAGTTTTTGAAATATATTGTGTGACACCATGCACAAAAGTGCACTTTATCTGTTTTTACCTATTGTAGTGGCGTTCTGTACACAAAGTGCACTTTATATCCATCCATCAATTTCCTACCGCTTATTCCCTTTTGGGGTCGCGGGTGGCGTTGGCGCCTTTTTCAGCTACATTCGGGCGGAAGGTGGCATACACCCTGGACAAGTCGCCACCTCACCGCAGGGCCAACACAGATAGACAGACAACATTCACACTCACACACTAGGTGCCAATTTAGTGTTGTCAATCAACCTATCCCCAGGTGCATGTCTTTGGAAGTGGGAGAAAGCCGGAGTACCCAGAGGGAACCCACGCATTCACGGGGAGGACATGCAAACTCCACACCGAAAGATCCCGAGCCTGGGATTGAACCCAGGACTGCAGGACCTTCGTATTGTGAGGCAGACGCACTAACCCCTCTGCCACCGTGAAGCCACTCTTTGTACAGAACACCACCACAATAGATAAAAACAGATAAAGTTCACTTTAATTTAGTGTTGTTTTGATATGTCATTTTAGTGACATCATGCATAAAAGTGTACTAATTGATTTCCTATTATGCAGCTTATTTTTGTTTGACACTTAAAATGTCTCTGACAATCTTGCACTTTCTGTTTTGCAAATGACATGAATGTTTGTGCTACTGTTTAATAACTGTTTAATAAATACAGTTTTGCTAAATTGACTTAGTTGTGATTTCCCTCTCAGCATGAAAGTTTAAATTGAGCATATATTAATGCAGTATGAACAAGAATGTTTTAATGTAGACACATAGAATCATCATACTGGTGTGATTATATGCACCAAGTGTTCATTCAAGGCGAAGGCAAAATATCGCGATATATATCGTGCACCGTGACATGACCCAAACATATCGAGATATTAATAAAAGGCCATATCGCTCGCCTTAGTTGGTCATCATATGTGCAAAACATACTTGGTTGAACATTTCTTATTCATTAGCCAAATCGGAAACATGACAGTAATCGTTTAAAGACAATTTATTTATTAATTTATTTATTTATATATTTATCTGGAACAATGTACATTATTGAACAATCATAGACAACAAAAGCTACAAAAAACTATCGACTGCTTTTCAGAGAGCTGTTTTTATACAAGGAATATGTTCACCTTTTGATCTTGTCACACTCAGGAAAAACTCATTCCATTGTGACTAACGAGTATAATTATTTGGGATGTGTGGTGCATATTTTTAAAACGATCTAAGAAATGTCACTTTGCTAATAGGCAGAGGTTTGCAATAACTATGTTTCTCTAGGTTGTGTATATACTTATATGGGTGGTGTAACAGTGCCTCCTTAGCAATAGTGCACCACACCAATGGTACGGATTACTGAGTCCCATTTGTTGATCTGAATTTCTATTTAAAAAAACAGGGAAAACACATTTAGGGGATGTTGTGGTCCCCTGTGGACTGCTCCTTTATGATACCACATGCATGATACCACATGCCCATTGATTAGAGCTTTGGATCCAAACCAGAAAAAATGCAGCCCTGGGTGCTGATGGTTATGATTCGAGAAGGCGAGCATTGGCTTTAAGCTCTGTATGTGATTGTTATTTTTCCTCTCCACTAAACTCATCATTCTGAAACAAAACAGCAGCTGTTAAAATGGAAATAATGGTACTGTTCTACAACCCCCGTTTCCATATGAATTGGGAAATTGTGTTGGATGTAAATATAAACGGAATACAAGGATTTGCAAATCCTTTTCAACCCATATTCAATTTAATGCACTACAAAGACAAGATATTTGATGTTCAAACTCATAAACTTTATTTATTTTTGCAAATAATAATTAACTTAGAATTTCATGGCTGCAACATGTGCCAAAGTAGTTGGGAAAGGGCATGTTCACCACTGTGTTACATCACTTTTTCTTTTAACAACACTCAATAAATGTTTGGGAACTGAGGAAACAAATTGTTGAAGCTTTGAAAGTGGAATTCTTTCCCATTCTTGTTTTATGTAGAGCTTCAGTCGTTCAACAGTCCGGGGTCTCCGCTGTTGTATTTTACGCTTCATAATGCGCCACATATTTTTGATGGGAGACAGGTCTGGACTGCAGGCGGGCCAGGAAAGTACCCGCACTCTTTTACGCTGTTGTAACACGTGGCTTGGCATTGTCTTGCTGAAATAAGCAGGGGCGTCCATGATAACGTTGCTTGGATGACAACATATGTTGCTCCAAAACCTGTATGGAACATTCAGCAATAATGGTGCCTTCACAGATGTGTAAGTTACCCATGCCTTGGGCACTAATACACCCCTATACCATCACAGACGCTGGCTTTTGAATTTTGCGGATGGTTATTTTCCTCTTTGTTCCGGAGGACACCATGTCCATAGTTTCCAAATATAATTTGAAATGTGGACTCGTCAGACCACAGAACAATTTTCCACTTTGCATCAGTCCATCTTAGATGAGCTCGGGCCCAACGAAGTCAGCGGCGTTCCTTGGTGTTGTTGATAAATGGGTTTTGCTTTGCATAGTAGAGTTTTAACTTGCACTTACAGATGTAGCAACCAACTGTAGTTACTGACAGTGGTTTTATGAAGTGTTCCTGAGCCCATGTAGTAATATCCTCTATCCACTGATGTCGGTTTTTGATGCAGTACTGCCTTAGGGATCAAAGGTCCGTAATATCATCGCTTACGTGTATTGATTTCTCCAGATTCTCTGAACCTTTTGATGATTTCACGGACCGTAGATGGTAAAATCCCTAAATTTCTTGCAATAGTTCGTTGAGAAATTTTGTTCTAAAACTGTTCGACAATTTGCTTACAAATTGGTGACACTTGCCCCATCCTTGTTTGTAAATTACTTAGCAATTCATGGAAGCTGCTTTTATACCCAATCATGGCAACCTCCTGTTCTCAATTAGCCTGCACACCTGTGGGACGTTCCAAATAAGTGTTTGATGAGCATTTCTCAAATTTATCAGTATTTATTGCCACCTTTCCCAACTTCTTTTTCATGTGTTGCTAGCATCAAATTCTAAACTTAATGATTAGTTGCAAAAAAAAAAGTTTATCTGTTTGAACATCAAATATGTTGTCTTTGTAGTAGTATATTCAACTGAATAATCAAATCATAGTATTCCGTTTATATTTACGTCGAACACAATTTACCGACTCATTTGGAAACGGAGTTTGTAAATGTGCAACTTGGCAACGACAGTACGAGTGTGGTTGAGACAATGAGTACATAAGTAGTTTAATTGACATAGCAAATATCATTTCTGTATTAGCTGACACTGGGCCAAGCAGGTACTGTATCACATAATAAAGTCAGACAGTGAGTGTAAAGATTATATGAGTTGTGTCAACTGCAGCCACATGTATGTTTACCTCTCCCAGACAGCCCCTCCCTGGTGTTCTGTATATTGTTGAGTTTCCTCTGTAATAGGGAGTCCAATGTTAACTGACAGGACGTCCTTAAGACTTACAGGAAGCTACTGAAACAATAGAATTTACTGTTTAGGTAACCACCATTACCACTTTATAGTCGGAATCAACCAAAGGCAAATACAACATTATTTTTCCATTAGACAGAGGAAATGTGAAATATTTTACAGTTGTTGTTAAGTTGCCGTTCAAAGACCAATTTCTATTGTCCTACACCGTAAGTCTTGTTTGTTAATAAACAAAGATAAAACGGATTGAAATTCTTCCTGTTTGGAAAAAACACTAGAAAAATGTTGACAGTTCCTTCCAAAGGAATGTGAAAAAACAACGTGAAATTCCCAGCTGACTGATTTTTTAACTGTATGTTATGAAGTAGTCCCACCTCTTATTCTCACAAAGACACCATGCACACATGTCCTCATAAAACTTCCTCACCCCCTTACACTTTGACATCTTTCATCCTTTGTCGATCTTTAGATAGCCCATGCTTTAAATTGGATTATTTTGGTTTGAGTTAGGTTTGTTGGGGTTACCAGGATTAATAAAAGTTTGGTAACGTCCAAGCTCGAACCCATACCTAACTCCAACCAGAATTCTGTGGGGAGGCCAAAGAACTGTGCACAAGAGAGGACCTTACTTCACTTCACCCTTGCTCCTGATGGGTGCTGGTTGGCGCCTTGCATGGCAGCTCCCTCCATCAGTGTGTGAATGTGTGTGTGAATGGGTAAATGTGGAAGTAATGTCAAAGTGCTTTGAGTACCTTGAAGGTAGAAAAGCGCTATGCAAGTACAACCCATTTACAATCTGAACACATAAGGAGTACTCTTGCTAGGACAAGGAAGGTAAATATTAACATGTCAAGATTTACCATCCTGATAGACTCCATATACCCTTGAAGAGGACTTATTATCAATGCAAAACCTACTTTTATTTCCTATTGGTACATGTTGTACTTTATTACTGATTTATTTTTAAATACTGTACTATAAAAAAATATTACTACTATTTTTGTTTTTCTCCATTATTGCTAGCGCCAGCGTTTGTTCTAATAACAGTCTGGTCCCTTAGGACCTGTGAACGTTAAGACTCTATGAAGCTTTTATTTTACTGATAGAGCCCTCCTAAGTGTGTGGGCAGTTGAACGAATGGTTATCTTTTGGAGGTTGCAGATATTAATTGTTTTAATATGTTTTCTATTCATTTGTCTAACCCTTTTTGATTTTACCCAGAGCATTTTTTATTGCTGGTTTATTGAATGTTTTCATACCTCATATTCTCCCAATTTCTTTCTTTGGGTCTTTATATTTTGACAGTTTTTCCATATATTTTGTAGAGGTGTTTTTTTTTCCATATATTAACGTCATATATATGTGGGTGCAGGTCTTTATCCTGTTTATCTTTTACCACAATGTTAGGACGGTTTACAGCAATTGTTCTTTTTGTGTGTTTGGGCATGTCCCAAAACATAGTGACTTGGTCGTTTTCTGCTACCGTCTGTGGTTTGTGTTATACCACTGCTTTTGAAATATTAGACCATATCCCTTACTTATTTTCCAGTGGATGTATTTTTGTTATGGTCATTATTTTTTTTAATAAGGGATTTTTCTATTTCTAATTTAAATTCAGAACATAATTGAAGTATCTCCTGTACAGTAGGTAATGAATGTTTTTCACAATTCCAATGAATTTAGACCGTCCACAGGGGGGCAGCAGCCCATAATAATTGCTCTTGGCTCCTGGCCTTTGCTGGTTGCTGTGGAAACGGTTCTGAAGGAAGCTGACTTTGAGTGGTGAGGCTGGGAGACACAGAGGGCAGTGTTGAGTTGGGCTACATCTCGTGAATGCCAATGAGCAGCTGAGCCCAGCTTCTCACACAACAAGCACACTGACACGGACCAGTGTGTACTCATCTCTCACACATTGTTTTTTTCATTACCCCCGTTCAACAAACGGAGGATCAAAACACATCCTCTGTTTGAATGCCAAGGGAATGATTCCCTGCCTTTTGACAAACAACACACCTGATTTGCTGATTACCTGGCTGATAGGTAATAGAGTTTACTTGCAGCCAATGGTAGATAAGTTGTGTTGTTGTTTTATGTTTTAACTATACGGGCTACTGTATATTTCTAGTCAAATCACTGCATACATATTTTAAAGGGTTGTTCAATGCGTCCACATGCACAGGAATGTAAAAGTGTAAATCACTATCTCATGTGATATTTGAACAGGCACACATCCTCCCCCTATTCCCAAAATGAGACAGGGATGCATAACTAGATTTGAGGTTACGTAATGCTGACTGGAGGCATGGAGGATGGGTATAATCCACTTTTATTTGGGTTAAACCCATCCCTCTCATCCACTCTTTGTGAGGGGACATTGGCCTTACATCTCTCGTATGCACAATCTCAAGCTGAGGAACAACAATCTTTGTCACAGTCTTTTAGCCGCCAGCTCTGAGAACGTCTCAGCTTCCAGGAGCTTTGCGTCTCTTTGGAGCTCTCTGGAGTTTTGTATTTGCCCTGATGGGAACTAAGGATGCAATAAAATTACATTAAAAAACAACAACAAAAAACAGGCAAATCTATCAACTGGAAGATCAGGAAAAAATACGATCCATCCATCCATCCATCCATTTTCTACCGCTTGTGCCTTTCGGGGTCGAGGGGGGTGCTGGAGCCTATCTATATGCCGTAACATTCTGTAATGAAGACAGTACTTGTTGCGCTAAGATAAGAATTATTGTCCAAAAAATACATGTACCACCATGTATGGTGGTTGAGCTGGACAAGAATGCAGTCAGTGTCCACAGTCAAGCGTGTTTTGCATCGCCATGGACGAGAGGGTACCATGCAAGAAGGAAGCCCTTGCTCCAGAAGCGACACCTTAAGTCTCATTTGAAGTTTGCTGCTGATCACATGGACAAAGATAAGAACATCTGGAGGAAAGTTCTGTGGTCAGATGAAACAAAAATTGAGATGTTTGGCCACAATACCCAAAAATATGTTTTGAGGAAAAAAGGTGAGGCCTTTAATCCCAGGAACACCAATTCCTATCGTCAAGCATGGTGGTGGTAGTATTATGCGCCGGGCCTGTTTAGCTGCCAATGGAACTGGTGCTTTTCAGAGAGTACTGTATAAGGGACAATGAAAAAGGAGGATTACCTCCAGATTCATCAGGACAACCTAAAATCATCAGCCCTGAGGTTGGGTCTTAGGGCGCAGTAGGGTGTTCCAACAGGACAATGACCCCAAACATACGTCAAAAGTGGTAAAGGAATGGCTGAATCAGGCTGGAATTAAGGTTTTAGAATGGCCTTCCCAGAGTACTAACTTAAACCCCATTGAGAACATTTGCTGAAGAAACAAGTCCATGTCAGAAAACCAACAAATTTAGCTGAACTGCAACAATTTTGTCAAGAGGAGTGGTCAAAAATTCCAGCAGAAGCTTGTGGATGGCTACCAAAAGTGCCTCATTGCAGTGAAGCTGGCCAAGGGACATGTAACCAAATATTAACATTGCTGTATGTATTCTTTTGACCAGCAGGTTTGGTCACATTTTCAGTCAACCCATAATAAATTCGTAAAAGAACCAAACTTCATGAATGTTTTTTGTGACCAACTAGTATGTGCTCCAATCACTCTATTACAAAAAAAAAAAAGGGTTGTAGAAATTATTGGACAGACAGCTATGAAATTATGTTCTTTACAAGCCTATGCAAACTTTTGACCACGGCTGTATATACTTAAATTATGTATATAAAACCCTAATGGAGGTGTTTGGACTTTTTTTTAGGGGATTTGAACGGCTCCCATAGATTTCATTATAAGCAAACGTTTGATGGAATTTATTTAATGTTTAGATATGCATAAAAAATCTTTCCGTCGTCATGTCTTTCATACTGATTGTGAACATTCATCAAAAAAAAAAAAGTGCACTTCTCCTTTAAATGCTAACAAAAAACTGATCGAACAAGATATGTTAATGTCTTCCCTTATTAAGAAATTACATACCCCAATGTAAACTTATATTCACACGTCTTTCTGATTAGAATTAAGTAAATGAAAAAATTAACTGTGAAAAAGCTGTGCTTTTTAGCCCTGAGTGCTTGATATATGCTTGGAGAAATATGACAAATTGGTGCTTTAACAGAGTAGGACACCATAACGCCTGCCAGAACACTGATAGTGAAGCACAGGAAACACAACACGTTCAAAGCAGTAGGCTTTTGAAATAGTCTTTTTATTTTAGTTATTAAAAAAAATCTAAACATTTTTGTGTTTATAAGTAGTTTTTGAGCACATTCAACAATATTGCAAGCCTATTGATAACTCTGATCATTTTGGTAACAATAACCATGATATGACATTTTAATATTGTTACATAGCTTGTCGACCATCAGTCAACTATGGCCAAAATCTACAGTGTTTTTTTAAAAGAAAAAAAATTAAGAGTACAGCTAATTAGGTCCACCACAAATAAACAGATCTTATTTGTGACTTTTTCCACCTCAAAAGGGTTTAAACACTCAGACAAATATACATGGTAGAGATCGGATGGTTTAGTGAGGTCCTCAGAAGCTGAAGGTATCAAGGCGGAGGTGGCATGGGAAGCTCCATTGGCATGTTCGGATGTCTCCCATTTCAGCACATCCTCCCAGCACATCCGCTTCATGCAGGGGGCCTCTTGTTACTTAACTCGATGGAGGAGGTATGTTCCATATCAAATGTGTTAACTGTGAGGTTGATAGTCAATTCAGACTCCTCAAAATCCAATCGTCGATTCAAAGACACCTCGAGTTTCTTTGCAACATCAACTGTGAGGCTGTTTATATGTTTCTATTTTTTTTTTCTTACCCATTCTAACTCCTTCATAAACATTAGTAAGAGTCAGCTAACAATGTAGCTAATAGAATTAGCTCTGTAGCTGGGTTGCAATCACATGACCTAGAGGCTTTCAGGCAATGGTCTAGAGCCACAGTAGGCTTCTGTTTATTTACCTGAATCAGTGCAGATTATAGCAGATTTTAAAAGGTTTAGAGGCAAATATATAAGCGATCATTAAAAAAATATTTAAAATGTAATGGAGTGGATTTTGTCAATCCTAATAAAATATATATTTTTAAAGATTTAAACCATTTATCATCACCAAGAGGTTACTGCTTGCTACAACCTCACTTCATTTGACACTTACGGTATTTAGAGAAGAAAAGATCAGGAGGTGTCCAGAAATTAAGCATTAATTCGTGATAAACATAGTTGGACTTATTTGTGCATCGGTAAATAACGTATTTGATTGACATAAGTCCCGTGCAGCTGTGATCGTAACGCTAATGGGAAAAAAGACACGTTTGTTTGCGAATGATTTCCTGCTACAGATGTTCGTCTTATCTACAATTAATGTCAACAGTCATGGTGTGACGTTCATATTTTGTCTCATTATTTAGCTATCAATGTCCCTGTTGTTCAGCAATCTTTGCTAGCAATATCAAGATCCAGGATACGCTGGCCTACAATAGATGTATTCATCTACTTTATTAATATTATTAAGGATATTTTTTCTTAATGCTAACAAATATCACCAAAGACGCTATAATGTAGTCATCCATGTCAAACAAAGCACTTGGATTTCCTGCACTTCCGATCCGATACCGATACTGGCCTAGCTGAGCATGTGTTAAAGTTTAAAGTTATTTAGCCTACTTAGTTGTCAGGTTCATGTTGAAAATGTTTTTTTAGTACTCTTGATAACAACTAGCCAGCTGAATTAGGTGAGTTTTGAATAATACACAATGGTTGGTAACAAGAAACTGACCTGTTTATTCAAGGATAAACACAAAATAGACACAACCATACATGACAAACAGAAATGGCATCATTGAACAGTAAAAAAGTGAACAGTATAAAGTGTAAATAATGCTGTAAACATCATTAAATAAAGCAAAACACACACACAACCTGAGTGGGATAAATGTCTATAACTCAGCATCAATATTTGCTTTTGAACAAGTGTAAACTTGAAAAAAATATATTTATATCTACACACTCCCTTCAATTGTTCGCCCCCCCTGACTGCAGTCCGAGCATAAAGGGGAGATCTTTCTAACAAAGACGAGCACTTCAAGAGGCTCATGTGTCAGCCTGCTTCTGTGTTCATCAATGATGAGTGAGGCTGTGCTAAAAAACCTCTTACTCTCAACACTTGTGCAAGGAGCTCTGAGGAACTTGGCTGCTCTCCTCCAGTATCTCATCAAAAGAGGCTGCCGAGGCTGCTGGTTGAGCTTCCAGCCTCCATTTGCGTTGCTGTCTCAGCCTCAGCCACACCTTCTCCAGTGGGCATGGTCTTCAGTTCTTGTTCCATTTTCATCACCTCTACCTTTAGTGCCTCCTTTGCCTGATCCAGGTTGGTAGCATTAGTGAAGAACCTTAACATTTGAATAAAATGTAATAAAGATATATCAATTATTGTATATTGTTTCAGCCAGTCTCCACATATTAATGTTCAATGACAACAAGTAACACACAAAATAGATCACAAATGATCAACAGTGACATTCATTTCCTCACCCATCATATAACTGAAGGAGAATAAGAATAATAACAATAATAATAAATAATAATATTATAATAATAGTAAAAATAATAATACATTCCCATCACCTTATATCTATGAAACATTAGGCTACTGAAATACTGCCAAAGAAATAAATGCAAGCTGTAGAGATAAATATTTTCAAAATAGTACTGAAGCATATAATATGCTCAAATAACTATAAAGCACTTACTTGTCTTTATAGCGTGGATCTAGCATAGTTGCCACGTCATAGAGGGGTTCAGTTTCCACATGGTCAAAACGTGTGTGCACCGCATCGAGTAAGGTGGCCTTCATGGTTTGAATCCCTCGGTGTTCTTCGCTCTCACTGTCTAGACAGCATGTCGCGCTAACCTCGGCTGTCAGCTCTTGGAGGGGTTTAAGAATTGTTGCAGTTTTGTCTAGCAGCGACCATTGGTTGCTTGTTAATGTGGCTGGCAGATTCCTGTCGCTATGTTCATCTTTTTCGTTTTGTGGGGTAAAATAATCCCACAAAGCTGACATTTTTACCGTAACTTTTAATTCACATGGCCGTCTTAACTGTTAGGACACAGAATCAAAAAGGTCAACCAAAGAACGAGATTCCTCTACAGAATCTCCTCTCTGTTCAAAAAAAGCACCTTGAAGATTCTAGCGGGAACTCTCATTCAACCCTTTTTCGATTACGCTTGCACCTCCTGGTACCCCAGCACCTCCAAAACCCTCAAATCTAGACTTCAAACATCCCAGAATAAGCTAGTCCGGTTACTTTTAGACCTCCACCCCAGATCACACCTTACTCCAACCCACTTCTCCAAAGTGGGTGGGCTCAGGGTGGAGGACTGAGTAAAACAACTTGCACTGAGCCTAGTCTATAAAATCCGCTACACCTCCCTGATACCGAAGTACATGTCAAACTACTTCCTTAACCACAACACCAGGGGGAGCTCCACAAACCACGTTAAACCCAGATTCCGATCTAACAAAAGTCTTAACTCATTCTCTTTCTATGTGGAATGCACTCCCAACAGGTGTAAAAGTATATCTCTATCCCTACATTCCTTCAAAACCGCTCTCAAACAACACCTCCAGGCAACTTCAACCCTTTACTAATACCTTCCTCCATTCACATCCCATTTTCCCGGATTATAAATAACCTAATGTAAATAATCAAATGTACTTCTAATGTATTTACTTGCTCTTATGCTATCTGAACTCACTATGTTCTCTGCTGGCTGTACATATCCTACCAAGTAAGACCTATACTGTTTCAAAGTCCATTTCTCTGTTGATGCAATTGTTGATGACTGAAGTACTGATATCAACCAATGCTCCTCATCCCACCCCCAGATTGTAAATATTGTAAATAATTCAATTTATATACTATGATGATTAACTTGTGTGATGACTGTATTATGCTGATAGTATATATTTGTATCATGAATTGATTAACGTGGACCCCCAACTTAAACAAGTTGTAAAACTTATTCGGGTGTTACCATTTAGTGGTAAATTTTACGGAATATGTACTGCACTGTACAATCTACTAATAAAAGTATCAATCAATCAATCAATCAATCAATCAATCAATCAATCAATCAATCAATCAAATGTGTTGATGTGTTGAAGGTGTGCTGGAAAATGCAGTATGGCGTTTAGGGAGCAGCAGAAGAGTGGAATGTATTATTTAAATCGGTGCGTTAAAAAACACGGACCAGATTTTTTTTTTAAAACGGGATCTGGATCGGCATTTTCCTATGCCTTGCTGATACACATTTTTTGGCAAATATCAGCGGCCGATCCGATCCAAATATCGGATCGGGACAACCTTAAAAATGACATTAATTTATTTGCACAACCAGGTCTTTGTAGTTCTTTTTGGGCATAGCAACCACAAAAGAACACAAACTAATGCAATATCTTGTCCTTTCTTTTTTTCGTCTTTGTTTCGTCTCTCAAACCCTAGTAATATAGTAGAGAATAAACCTGATTGCCTCAAGGAAAGTTTCTCAAACAAATCAAATGTTCAAACGAACATTTTACAGTGTTATCACTGCAGACACAAATGGTCCGATTGTATTCCAGACGATGACGAAAGTGATTATTTTTAAGAGTAGTTTCCTTCGACACACTTTTGTTTCTTTCGGGTCTCTATTCAGGCTCTCTCCTATCTCTCTAATTAAATGATTGCAGCACCCAAGAACAGAACAGCAATACGGTATTTTCTGCTCAAACTTTTGATTGTTTTAATTCTATGCTCAAGCTGCTTGACCATCGAGTGAATTAAGCCGTGAAGAAAAAAACTGGAAATGACGTCATATGCAACCCTTTGACTGTACATATAGTCTATAAACACTCTAAAAGCATCCAAAAACCTCCATCAATGATTTTTATACACACTGCAAGCATATATGTAATGTAGTAACAGGAATATTTATCATTACATGTAGTATTTGCATATTGTTTTTATCATTTTAAGCATAGAGCAGCATATTAATTTGATAGATGCATCACATTCACTTTTCCCATCAACAACAATAGCAACAACTATTAAATATGACAAAATTTGTGAGAGACATCAAAGACTACTTTGTGTCAGGCTTGTCCCTGACGGTTTTGTCTATGTCTTAGTTTTCCTCTGCATCTGTCTTTGTTTCCTGTCTTTAGTTCCTGTCAGCACTCATATTTTGGTTCTGTTTCCTGTTTGTCTCCCTGAGTTCTGTGTCCCCTCAGCTATGGCTGATTGGCACCTGGCCACACCTGGTGTCAATCAGCAAGACACTATTTGAACCTGTTTTGTCCTCCAGTCAGATGTTGGAATATTGTTGTGTCATGTCGTGTCGAGGCCACCACTACCTGTCTTGTCGCTTGTAGCTTTGTCTACTTCTGTTCACTCTGCTCATGCCATAGTTCCGTTCGTGTCACAGTAAGATATTTTTGCTCTTAGCCAAGTTTGTTATCCGCCTCGTGCGCGCCTTTTGTTAGTACCCTTTTGTTTGTTCTTGTTTTAGTGTTTAAATTAAAGTATGTTTTCTTATTTAATGCCTGCTATTGTCTCTGCATCTTGGGGTTCGTCAACAAAAAACTCTGAGACTTTGATAGAAATAAGGATCTAGAACGTTATATTTTTGAGCCTGAAAATAAGGAGGATGAGCTACATGTTTTAGAAGCTTTGTGCTTAACAGATACAGCTTTATTGAAACACTAAACGTCATGCAGCAGCATTTTTAAGTGCTAATCAAGAAATACAAACCACGAAAATAATAAAGCAATACATTACTGTACCATATCTGCTCTCACAGGGATGTCGACTGATGGGATGCTCATATCTTCCCATTTAAATCATGAATAATGTTGGCCCTGCGATGAGGTGGCGATCTGTCCAGGGTGTATACCGCCTTCCGCCCGATTGTAGCTGAGATAGGCGCCAGCGCCCCCCGCGACCCCCTCCAAAAAAAGGGAATAAGCGGTAGAAAATGGATGGATGGATAAATCATAATTCTAACGCAATTTGAAAAAAAAAAAGATTCCACGATCAAGTATCTTTTTTTGTGTCTTTCTTGCATCTCCAGGTATAAAATGGACGTCGGAGTTGACCAATTTCTCGGTTTATGGCCACAACCTTCCACTATACATGTTAGAGGCATTATTTATAATCTAGAATACGCAGAGGCAATGTAGCAGCAGCAGCTCAGTATGTCAATAGCTGCATGAGCTTGTTAGCGTTCTGTGATCACAGCGCTATAAAATGTTTATCTGCATTACAGCAGTACTTATGATATCATTCAATAATCAATGTTTATTTATATAGCCCTAAATCACATGTGTCTCAAAGGGCTGCACAAATCACAATGACATTCTCGGTACAAAGCCCACATAAGGGCAAGGAAAAACTCACACAGTGACAATGATGACTATGAGAAACCTTGGAGAGGACTGCATATGTGGGCAACCCCCCCCACCCCAGGTGACCAAAAGCAATGGATGTCGAGCGGGTCTAACATGATATTGTGAAAGTCCAATCCATAGTGGATCCAACATAACGGTGAGAGTCCAGTCCAAAGTGGATCCAATATAGTAGCGAGAGTCCCGTCCGCAGTAGAGCCAGAAGGAAACCATCCCAAGCGGAGACGGATCAGCAGCACATAGATGTCCCCAACCGATACACAGGCGAGTTGTCCATCCTGGGTCCTGACTCTGGACGAGCGGTCCATCCAGGGTCCCGACACTGAACAGCCAGTACTTCATCCATGAGCACCGGACCTGTGTCCCCTCCATCCCCCCTCCACAAGGGAGAGGGGGGAAGAGGAGAAAAAGAAAATAAACGGCAGATCAACTGGTCTAAAATGGGGGTCTATTTAAAGGCTAGAGCAGTGGTTCTTAACCTTGTTGGAGGTACCGAACTCCGCCAGTTTCATATGCGCATTCCTTGAACCCTCCTTTTTTTTCAAATTCAAGACAAAGTTATGTTTTTGGTAACACTTTAGTATGGCGAAGATATTCTAAGTAACAAATACTTAATTTAGCATTTTTTGGACACTTGGGGAACATATTCTAAGTAACAAATATTAATTAAGAGTTATTTGGTTCGGGTTAGGGTTAGGGTTATAATAAGCCCATGCCGAATAAGGCAACTAATTGAAGGTGAATATGTGTTCCCCATACTAAAGTTTTACCATGTTTTTTTTACTGGTGCACAAAATGAACCGTGCATGAACATCACCTTGTTCAGACAACAAAACCAACACAGTGCATAAACTCACAACAAATGAGACACCTGCAAATCCGTCTGACTTCTGCTGTTGCCGTATCCATATTAACGCCGATAGGGAGAAGTTTTTATTTACACGATAAGTCGGGTGTGTTTTGACCTCCGCCGAACCCCTGAGCCCGACTCACCGAACCCCTAGGGTATGATCGAACCTCGGTTAAGAACCACTGGGCTAGAGCAGTGGTTCTAAAATGGGGGTACGCGTACCCCTGGGGGTACTTGAAGGTATGCCAGGGGGTACGTGAGATTTTTTAAAAAAATATTTTAAAAGTAGCAACAATTCAAAAATCCTTTATAAATATATTTATTGAATAATACTTCAACAAAATATGAATGTAAGTTCATAAACTTTGACAAGAAATGCAACAATGCAATATTCAGTGTTGACAGCTAGATTTGTTTGTGGACATGTTCCATAAATATAATAATAATAATAATAGATTTTATTTGTAAAAAAATCACTTTACGTTGAGCAAACAACCTCAAAGTGCCACAATGTAAAAAATTGTAATAATAATAATAAAAAGATAAAAAATAAATAAAATATTAAACTAGAAACAGCCCAATAGCTAGAACCAGCATGTATGTCTATAAAAAGGCTTTTTTTTTTTTTAAAAAGGATTTTTAAGCCTTTTTTAAAAGCATCCATGTCAAATATTGACGTTAAAGATTTCTTTTTTTGTGAAGAAATGTTTAGAATAAAGTTCATGAATCCAGATGTATCTCTATTGCAATCCCCAAAGAGGGCACTTTAAGTTGATGATTACTTCTATGTGTAGAAATCTTTATCTATAATTGAATCACTTGTTTATTTTTCAACAAGTTTTTAGTTATTTTTATATCTTTTTTTCCAACTAGTTCACGAAAGACCACTACAAATGAGCAAAATGTTGCACTGTAATACAATTTAATAAATCAGAAACTGATGACATAGTGCTGTATTTTACTTCTTTATCTTTTTTTTTCAACCAATAATGCATTGCTCTGATTAGGGGGTACTTGAATTAAAAAAAATGTTCACAGGGGGTACATCACTGAAAAAAGGTTGAGAACCACTGGGCTAGAGTATACAAATGAGTTTTAAGATGAGATTTAAATGCTTCTACTGAGGTAGCGTCTCAAACTGTTACCGGTAGGGCATTCCAGAGTACTGGAGCCCGAATGGAAAACGCTCTATAGCCCGCAGACTGTTTTTGGGCTCTGGGATTCACTAATAAGCTGGAGTCCTATTAACGCGGATTTCTTGCCGGAAACAATATCGCTATATTTGGTTAATATTCAGGACACAAGATGTACATTTTGATGGTTTCTGAATGTTTTTTAGAGGGCTTCATGGGCAAATAATGTACTGCATTAATTGTACTGTTAGCCACCTCGTACTTCTCGTATTTTACCAGTTAGAATGCATATGAAAAAAAAACTTATGTGACCTCGTTTTACAAAAGGATTGTGAATGAGAAGCAACATTCCAAAAAAAGTGCAGTTCCCCTTTAACATAATAGCAGAATTGGATCCTCTGAGAACCAGAGCCAGTGAGGTACTGACTGAGCACATCTGCACTCATCACCGTGTGTATGTGTAATCTGTGATCTTTGTGGCGTTAATCCTCATTAATATTAAACATTTGATGACTCTTTCACTGATGAAGCGTGACACCTTTCTGCTGACAGAGCATCCCCACAGGAGGAGGATGTTCCTGACAATGATTCCAATCTCACGGAGAAAATCTGAGCCAGAAAAAATGACGTGGTGTAGATTGTAGAGCACAAACACATATTGACTGTATGCGTCCATGTTGAACTAACCTTATGGTATTTTTGATTAGATATTTACACTATTTTACACACACAGGATGTACAAAATGCCTGCATAACATTGACATAGTGGATGTTTGTGAGTATTTCCTCAGCTGTGGGTTTTTTTACCCTTTAGAGTCTGACTGCTGCTTGCTGAGCACGGACCATAATGATGCTCGTCAGCACTGGTTTGTTGCTAGGTAACAATTACCTGACTGTGCTTTGCTTGCAGTGAGCTACACATTGTGTGTGCGTGTGTGTGTGTGTGTGTGTGTGTGTGTGTGTGTGTGTGTGTGTGTGTGTGTGTTTGTTGAGAACGGAAAAATACAGCAAAATCAACAGCCAACCAATATCTGTTTAGTTTTTTCTTGGGTGTTTACTCACCTCTGGTTCTAATTTGATTTGCTCCATGGCTTTTATTTTTTATAATGACACTGTCTCAAATCAAAGGATAATGAAAGTCAGCATCTATTTAAAGTCCCACAGTACTCATGCTGACAAATGCATTTGCTGTGATTTCCCATATGTGATATTAATATATTATATGTCAGTTTGTAGTGGTTTATTTCTTATCGCCTTAAACGTGTTTATTCTTTGTGGTATAGTACTGAATCATACAAAACCACGTTGGCATCTATCATTGCATAGTTGTATTTCTGACCATTTAGTTCGCTGTCTTCTGTCACATGGATCAGTATAACTTAGCTAAGGTATATATCTAGGTATAAACGGTGATATCATCAAAGGTGAGGTTGAAGGAAGTGATAGCATTGAGAAAAAAAACATCCTCTACAGTGGGAAGCCAACCAGAAGACATGGCACCTCCCCCAAAAAGGCTTGCCAGCTCCCACAGACTTGGATGATAAATTTGGGGATCATTAAATGGTCCTAAATGAGACCCTGGCGTGAGAGCTAGCCCTGGCCATCTGGCTCCATTGTGAGTGGCCGTGCTGTATTCAAACTTAGCCAGCAGCATCCATGTCTCCTATTGGATAAATGCAGAGAGGGCCTGGTAAACATAGCCAATCAGAGACTCTTTTCTGATTTCCAACCACTCTATTGAGCTTTACTATAGCTCAAATGTATCTGTTTTAATGCATCTACCTGATTGTACCTAAAGTAACCTTAATCCATGTGACATGTTTCTGTCACAGGTTTTAGTTAATGAATAAGTTCAACTGAATACAAAAATAAACCTGTATGCCAATACGATCTTAAGATATGTTGACATTTAACAACTTCAAATAAAATAGACTTGGGTGTCATTGATTTAATAGTGACGTTCATTTGGTGAAGGTTGATCATTTGAACCCAGGTACTAACCAAACAAATGGACTTGCGAACCATCATTAATTTGATACAGGGGTGCTGTACAAGCGACAAGGGACAAGCGGTAGAAAATGGATGGATGAATGGATTTGTGTTGCTTCAGCTTGAGTGTGCTCGTCAATGGGCCAAAATCATGGACCAGTGTTCAAATGACAGTGAAAATAATTTCACAGTCTCCCTGTTGCATATGTCCTTACATTTGAACAGTTCTTCATGGCATTGCAAATATATAAACATTTGGTCCTTTATAAAAAAATGTGGGACCAAACCATTCACCTTATTTGTTTACCAGAAAACAAGTGGGAGTATAGCCTTATATTAAGATGTTATGTTGGTCTTCATGAGTTTCTTTGACCTAAACTCGTTTTTTCTGCAATTTCTAGGCAATAAGCTGAACAAAGATCTTAAACACTACCTTAGTCTGAGGTTCCAAAAGGCGTCTCCGGACCACAACCTGCAAAAGACCATCCGAGCTAATCTGTATCGCCATGCTGTGCCTTGTAAGTATCATTTTATTATATAATTATATGATATTGTACTGGTGAATTCTTAAACTGAAACATTTGGAAGTAGACTTGTCTTTAAACAGTCTCCAGCATCATGTATTGGTCTTTAAACTGTTGACCCACTTCCTTTGGGCTTTTATCTTGTTTGTCTCATCTATTAATCTTGCTCAAATGCTCAATGCCTCTCTCCCACCCAGAATACATTTTTGCCCGACGATATACCATTGTCCCCATTTTGGCTACTAATGAATGAAAGGTAAAAGTGAGCCACCATCAACATTGACCCCAGTCAAAGTTATAAAATATTCCAAATTTACCCAGTTCCAACAACAGTCGTTGGTTACATTTGCTTGTTCTTAGCTGGAGATTTTTTCCGACTGTAGTCATATCATGTTTGTGTTAGGATAACCTTCTTTATGAAGTTGTTAGTGCATCTGTCTCACAATACGAAAGTCCTGGGTTCGATCCTGTGCTCGAGTTTGCATGTTCTCCCCGTGGCTGCGTGGGTTCCCTCAGTATACACCAGCTTCCTTCCACCTCCAAAGACATGCACCTGGGGATAGGTTGATTGACAACACTAAATTGACCCTAGTGTGTGAATGTATGTATGAATGTTATCTGTCTATCTGTGTTGGCCCTGTGATGAGGTGGCGACTTGTCCAGGGTCTACACTGGACAAGAAAATGGATGAATGGACATGACCACAAGGCTTCAAGCTAAGTCTTTCAATGAAGGAGCACGGGGTATCACTCAGTAATCTGGTGTATCTGTTTGTTTCTCCCCCCTTGGGAACTGTTTTGTTATGCATGGACATGATATAATCATTGAATTATGATTTGAACACAACTTCTTCCAGTTTCCATTTCCGTACGGATTCAAGTTTGACTATGCAAATGTGTGTTTGCATGCATTTCTTTACTGAAAATGTTGTCTATATTTTGTATGTATTTCCCTTTTCCTTGCTCGTGGTTTATTTCTCTCTCTCTCTGTCTCTCTCTGTCTCTCTCTGTCTCTCTCTGTCTCTGTCTCTCTCTCTCTCTCTCTCTATCTCTCTCTCTTTCTCTTCTCTCTCTCTGTGTCTCTCTCTCTCTCTCTCTCTCTGTCTATGGCTTGCTGAGCCATGTGACCAGTAAATCCACCTCTCTTCCCCTGCCTGGGATTATGATGTTCTAATTTATTGAAAATAGATTCTTGCCTGATTATGTCATGTTAGGCTCTTACAAAGATCGAGGAAGATGAAAAGGCCACTGCGACACACAAAGGACGGACAGTGATATTCCAAATCTACCCAAAAAGCTAAAGCAAATATGATTCATAGAGGTGTTTGTGTTTTTATTGATCTTAGACTACAGTACAACATAGCCTCTTATTTTGAAATAGTTAATTGATAACTTGGGAGGCACGGTGTGTCAGGGGTTTGTGCATGTGCCTCACAATACTAAGGTCCTGAGTAGTCTTGAGTTCAATCCCGGGCTCTGGATTTTTCTGTGTGGAGTTTACATGTTCTCCTTGTGACTGTGTGGGTTCTCTCTGGGTACTCCGTTCCTCCCGTCTCCAAAGACATGCACCTGGGGATAGGTTAATTGGCAAAGCTAAATTGGCCCTAGTATTTGAATGTGAGTGTGAATGTTGTCTGTCTATCTGTGTTGGCCCTGTGATAAGGTGGCGACTTGTCCAGGGAGTACCCCGCCTTCTGCCCGAATGAAGCGGAGATATGCTCCTGCACCCCCGCGACCCCAAAAAGGGACAAGCTGTAGGAAAAGGATGGATCATTAATAACTGGATTCATTTTTAGTATCAGCGCTCACAGAAATGGCTGGGGGTATATCATGGAAGAGACGAACACGAGAAGCAAACAGCAATCACACATTTTGTTGAAAACATTATAGTTTTTAGTACAAACCCCGTTTCCATATGAGTTGGGAAATTGTGTTAGATGTTAATATAAACGGAATACAAAGATTTGCAAATCATTTTCAACCCATTTTCAGTTGAATATGCTACAAAGACAACATATTTGATGTTCAAAGTGATAAACATTTTTTTTTGTGCAAATAATCATTAACTTTCGAATCTGATGCCAGCAACATGTGACAAAGAAGTTGGGAAAGGTGGCAATAAATAATGATAAAGTTGAGGAATGCTCATCAAACACTTATATGGAACATCCCACAGGTGTGCAGGCTAATTGGGAACAGTTGGGTGCCATGATTGGGTATAAAAGCAGCTTCCATGAAATGCTAAGTAATTCACAAACAAGGATGGGGTGAGGGTCACCACTTTGTCAGCAAATTGTCGAACAGTTTTAGAACATTTCTCAACTAGCTATTGCAAGGAATTTAGGGATTTTACCATCTACGGTCCGTAAAATCATCAAACAGTTCAGAGAATCTGAAGAAATCACTGCACGTAAGCGATGATATTATTGACTTTTGATTCCTCAGGCGGTACCTCATCAAAAAAAAGACATCAGTGTGTAAAGAATATCACCACATGGGCTCAGGAACACTTCAGAAAACCACTTTCAGTAACTACAGTTGGTCGCTAAATCCGTAAGTGCAAGTTAAAACTCTACTATGCAAAGCCAAACCCATTTATCAACAATATCCTGAAACGCCGCCGGCTTGGCTGGGCCCGAGCTCACCTAAGATGGACTGATGCAAAGTGGAAAGGTGTTCTGTGGTCTGACGAGTCCACATTTCAAATTATATTTGGAAACAGAGGATGTGGTGTCCTCCAGAACAAAGAGGAAAATAACCATTCGGATTGTTATAGGCGCAAAGTTCAAAACCCAGCATCTGTGATGGGATGGGGGTGTATCAGTGCCCAAGGCATGGGTAACTTACCGTATTTTTCGGACTATAAGTCGCGTTTTTTTCTGTAGTTTGGCCGGGGGTGAGACTTGGCCAAACTATAAAAAAAAAAAAAAAAAAGACTGCGACTTATAGTCCGAAAAATACGGTACACATCTGTGAAGGCACCATTAATGCTGAAAGGTCCATACAGGTTTAGAGCAACATACTGTATGTTGACATCGAAGCAACGTTATCATGGACGCCACTGCTTATTTCAGCAAGACAAGTGTTACAATAGTGTGGCTTCGTAAAAAAAAGGGTGCGGGTACTTTCCTGGCCCGCCTGCAGTTCAGACCTGTCTCTAATCGAAAATGTGTGGCACATCATGAAGCTTAAAATACGACAGCAGAGACCCCGGACTGTTGAACGACTGTAGTTCTACATAAAACAAGAATGGGAAAGAATTCCACTTTCAAAGCTTCAACAATTAGTTTCCTCAGTTCCCAAACGTTTATTGAGTGTTGTTAAAAAAAAACGTAATGTCACACAGTGGTGAACATGTCCTTTCCCAACTACTTCGACACTTCTTGCAGCCATGAAATTCTAAGTTAATTAATATTTGCAAAAAAAAAAAAAAGTTTATGAGTTTGAACATTAAATATATTGTCTTTGTAGTACATTCAATTGAATATGGGTTGAAAATGATTTGCAAATCTTTGTATTCTGTTTATATTTACATCTAACACAATTTCCCAACTCATATGGAAACGAGGTTTGTATATCAGTACATGGAATGCAATTATGGAATGGATTAATCAAATAAATCAAACAATGTACTAACATGATCAAGAAACAGCTTCAAGAAACTCTTCAAACTTAGTGTTTACAAGGATCAAAGATAAACATATAGAATTTATTGATAATCTGATTTATTTCACCAAATAAAATACAACCTCTTTCACTAATTATTTATTTTTCAATGTTGTTACTTATGGAGTAAATTGTGAATAAATTGAGAACAGGAAGTGAACAAAAGTGTTAGCAGCTGCTATGTAAAGGAAAAGGGGTAGGATTAAAAAAGCTCTGCTTCTTCCTACTCCTTTTCGAACATGTTGAAAAGAGAAACTGGAAATTGTAGTGTATCATGTTGTATGCATGCATGTTCAAAATAAATTCAAACTCAACTAACTCACGTGACTCTGAACACTTGTTTTATTTATGAAAAGCAGTCCTCAAACAATGATTTTTTTCTCCTAAATTATATATGTCTTATAGCCTGGCTTTCTCAAAGCAGAACATGCGTTTCCAGTCATATTAGTTTACAACCAATAACACTTTGCAAGAGAGCTTTCCTCATCAGGCTTTATTGTCATAACATATCATTACAATTATTCACTGGCAGATTTGTTTATGTTATGAAATGATCAAATCACAAGGAATGCAGTGTACAGATGGACTACCGCAGTGGTCCTCAACTTGTGGAAATGTAAACATAGAGAAACCTGAGAATAACTATTTTTTGCAGGTTTAGTGCCAGGAAGTTACAGCTGTGTAACATTTCATTGGTCTGTTTTTCTAATGTAAGTTATGGAAATTAATTTATGTAATGCCTGCAATAGTTATTATTGTACCAAATTAATAACATTTTAAAGCAACCCATTTGTTATATATTTTGAACTGTTTTTAATCATACAGCCCTGTACTTTAGTTCCTTCCTGTTGTGTTTGTATACATGGATATGGAACGGAGAAGGGTTGAAAAGAGATGAGGGGTGCGTGGCTAAGGATTATGGTCCTTTAAAAAACAAAGAACAATTATACTGTTGAGGTGACTTTTGCTGTTTTATGGACAATTTTTTTCTTTCTGCAGCACTCACTTTTACTTTCTCTTTACACTCCATGCAGAGAATCAACCATGAGACAACAAGATGGCGCAACCAGACATGGTAGTTAATACTGTAACGTGATTGGCTGTTAGCGTGTCCTTCCCATATTTATATATATTAACAAGCACATAGGTAGCATATAAAAATAACTTTTCAAAATAAATAAAAAAATACATTGTATTCCGTAGAATTAGACAAAATAAAACATGTGGAAATCACGGAAGAAATTAACATTTTCAAAACTTTTAAGAACCTTTGTCATCTCGCTTTAAAATATACTGGTGAAACTCAAAAATATTTGAATAATGTGTTGAGATTTACAAGGTGAAACTATTATATGAGAGGCTCATAACATGCAATTTAAGATGTCAAGTCATCTTTGATATAATTGTGATGATTATGGCTTACATTTTATGAAATCCTTGAAATGAAAAATCTCAGAAAATGGGGTGTTTTCAAAACTGTAAGATATGATGATCACACAAATAGGTAATAAAAGCTTGTCATGTCTCACTTTGCATGTAATTAGTTAATCACATATTATTCGTTTCACATTTGAAGTTGAATTGCTGACGTGAACCGACTTTCACATGGTATTCAAATGTTATGAGTTTCATCTGTATAATGGAAATGACTGAATAAAAACGTGGTTGCAGGAATACATACAACTTTTCTCTGAACACCTCTTGAAGATTAGGAGTACTGTGACCACAAACTTAGTCACTGCTTGCCTGTCCGGCGTGCACCCTCGTACTTACTGCCCGCCTTGGAGCCAGTCACACTCCGTCTGTCGTCTTGCTCCTAAATGAGAAGAAAATGACTTCAATTTAATAAATAGCCTTGCTAACATGACGGGCGGTAAGTAGGCCTGGGCCAATAACAAATTTTGCCTGACAGTATATTGACCTACGTATTACTGCCGATGAACAATAATATTGCCATTATTTTAATGGGACCAAATTAACTACTGATCGATTGATAAAACATTATGATAATGCATGCAATCCTTTCAAATGCAATAAACGCAAATTTCTGCTTTCGTTCAACATTGTAAATGTATTGTAAACTTATAAATCTCCTAGTTAAATATCCATCCATCCATCCATTTCCTACCGCTTATTCCCTTTTGGGGCCGCGGGGGGTGCTGGCGCCTATCTCAGCTACAATCGGGGTGAAGGCGGTGTACACCCTGGACAAGTCGCCACCTCATCACAGGGCCAACACAGATAGACAGACAACATTCACACTCACATTCAAACACTAGGGCCAAATTTAGTGTTGCCAATCAACCTATCCGCAGGTGCATGTCTTTGGAAGTGGGAGGAAGCCGGACTACCTGGAGGGAACCCACGCATTCACGGGGAGAACATGCAAACTCCACACAGAAAGTTCCCGAGCCTGGATTTGAACCCAGAACTGCAGGAACTTCGTATTGTGAGGCAGACGCACAAACCCCTCTTCCACCGTGAAGCCCTCCTAGTTAAATAGTAAATCAAAAATAATAATAAGATATACGTTGTCTGTTAGCGAAATGTTGCACTTGAATAAAGATCACAACCAACATCAGTAAAATATGTTAAGGCAGTGGTTGTCAACATTTTTTCAGTGATGTACCCCCTGTGAACATGTTTTCAGATCGAGTACCCCCTAATCAGAGCAACGCATTTTTGGTTGAAAAAAACAGATAAAGAAGTAAAATACAGCACTATGTCATCAGTCTCTGATTTATTAAATTGTATAACAGTGCAAAATATTGCTCATTTGTAGTGGTCTTTCTTGAACTATTTGGAAAAAAATATATAAACAAAAAACTAAAAACTTGTTGAAAACTAAACAAGTGATTCAATTCTAAATGCAGATTTCTACACATAGAAGTAATCCTCAACTTAAAGTGCCCTCTTTTTGGATTGCAATAGTGATCCATCTGGATTCATCAACTTCATTCTAAACATTTCTTCACAGAAAAAGAAATCTTTAACATCAATATTTATGGAACATGTCCACAACAAATCTAGCTGTCAACACTGAATATTGCATTGTTGCATTTCTTTTCACAGTTTATGAACTTACATTTATATTTTGTTGAAGTAATATTCAATAAATATATTTATAAAGGATTTTTGAATTGTTGCTATTTTTAGAATATTTTAAAAAAATCTCACGTACCCCTTGGCATACCTTCAAGTACCCCCAGGGGTGCGCGTACCCACATTTGAGAACCACAGTGTTAAGGAGGGGGCCCTCAAATATACAATACCAAAAGCAATAAGATAGGTTAAGGAGGGAGTGCGGTAGGTAGGTCAAATATACACAACTAAAACAATAAAGAATATGGATAAACAAACCATTGACCAACAAAGTTGGGCTTCAACACTGAACATGTAGGCAGAGGAAGAGTTGTACATTGTATTAACTGACAATCAAGTTAGGACCTTTTTAAACAAAAGTGCAGGGTAACCATATAAATACTACAGTATATCCATCCATCCATTTTCTACCGCTTGTCCCTTTTGGGATCACGGGGGGTCGCTGGAGCCTATCTCAGCTGCATTCGGGCGGAAGGCGGTGTACACCCTGGACAAGTCGCCATCTCATCGCAGTACTACTGTACAAACGGATCCAAAAAAACTTAAGTCTGGCAAGTTTCGACATGACATTTGTCCGTCAAACATTTGCAGCACTTTTAGAAATGTTAGTTTTGTAACAGTATTAAATGGCAGCATGTCTTTGGCAATGTATTTAACCACACTTTTTCTGAGCGCACACTATTTTGCAGGGTTTTTTTTCACTGACCTGGCTTGTTCACCAAACGCAAAGTGAGTGTGCACAATGAAGTGGTTGTGTTTCAAGTGGGCGTGCAGGTTTGTTGTATTCAAGCACATTCAGCAGACTGGCTCCTTGGTGTTGATAGGTTCACTTTGTTCCAAAGGTCTAAACTGAAATATTCCGACACTGGTGTGATGGTATTTGGTTTTGCGATCATTTTGTCCATGTTAGTTGCTACATGCTAACTAGTTGCACTGTGTGCTGCTAGCAGACCAGCAGCCCTGCCTCGCTGCACAAAGAGTCAAAGACACGTAATGAGGACAAGAGAATTGACCCCCTTCTTTTCATTCCGCTATGGTACAAACGCGCGTACCTGCTGAGTGCGACTATAAGTGTGAATGCTCTTGAAGCATCCACATGGCAATTTATTGATGCTGGAAAACTTACTGACGTAATTTTCATTTATCATTGGTTAATTGACTTATGGAATATCGGCCCAGTCCTACAGGTGAGTTAGTACCTGTTCTATTTACAGCAGATGACGTGCTTGTGTTATTGCTGCTAGGATGAGATTGTCGTGTTTTTTAATGCAACATTTATTTATAGTTTTTGCATGCTGTGTGTTTAAATGTTTCGAATGTACTCCTTTTGATGAAATAGCATCCTTGCAATATCAAAAAGTAGTGCTGTAGTACTCTTTTCTTTTAAAATGTAGCCTAATTTTGAAAAAATTTTCTGCCTGGCCGCCATTTTGCTGTCTGACATCACTATACATATTGCAGAATAACATAATTTCCATCCACTGGCATTTTAAAGGGAATCGTTTCTGAAAAACGCAAGCAATTCTAAACAATTGATACAAACCCCGTATCCATGTGAGTTGGGAAACTGTGTTGGATGTAAGTATAAACGGAATACAATGACTTGCAAATCCTTTTCAAACCATGTTCAAATAAATGCACTACAAATACAAGATATTTGATGTTCAAACTCATAAACTTAATTTTTTTTTTTGCCAATAATAATTATCTTAGAATTTCATGGTTGCAACACGTGCCAAAGTAGTAGTTGGGAAAGGACATGTTCACCACTGTGTTATATCACCTATTCTTTCAACAACACTCAATAAACGTTTGGGAACTGAGGAAACTAATTGTTGAAGCTTTGAAAGTGGAATTATTTCCCATTCTTGTTTTATGTAGAGCTTCAGTCATTTAACAGTCCGGGGTCTCGGCTGACGTATTTTACGCTTCATAATGCGCCACACATTTTCGATGGGAGACAGGTCTGGACTGCAGGCGGGCCAGGAAAGTACCCGCACCATTTTTTTTACAAAGCCACGCTGTTGTAACACGTGCTGAATGTGGCTTTGCATTGTCTTGCTGAAATAAGCATGGTGAAAAAGACGGCGCTTAGATGGAAGCATATGTTGTTCCAAAACCTGTATGTACCTTTCAGCATTAATGGTGTCTTCACAGATGTGTAAGTTACCCATGCCTTGGGCACTAATGCACCCCCATACCATCACAGATGCTGGTTTTTGAACTTTGCGTCGATAACAGTCTGGATGGTTCACTTCCCCTTTGGTCCGGATGACACGATGTCGAATATTTCCAAAAACAATTTGAAATGTGGACTCGTCAGACCACAGAATACTTTTCCACTTTGCATCAGTCATTCTTAGATGATCTTGGGCCCAGAGAAGCCGGCGGCGTTTCTGGATGTTGTTGATAAATGGCTTTCGCTTTGCATATTAGAGCTTTAACTTGCACTTACAGATGTAGCGACGAACTGAATTTAGTGACAGTGGTTTTCTGAAGTGTTCCTGAGCCCATTTGGTGATATCCTTTAGAGATTGATATCGGTTTTTGGTACAGTGCCGTCTGAGGAATCGAAGGTCACGGTCATTCAATGTTGGTTTCCAGCCATGCCGCTTACGTGGAGTGATTTTCCAGATTCTGTGAACCTTTTGATGATATTATGGACCGTAGATGTTGAAATCCCTAAATTTCTTGCAATTGCACTTTGAGAAACGTTGTTCTTAAACTGTTTGACTATTTGCTCACGCAGTTGTGGACAGAGTGGTGTACCTCGCCCCATCCTTTCTTGTGAAGGACTGAGCATTTTTTGGGAATTTGTTTTAATACCCAACCATGGCACCCACCTGTTCCCAATTAGCCTGCACACCTGTGGGATGTTCCAAATAAGTGTTTGATGAGCATCCCTCAACTCTATCAGTATGTATTGCAACCTTTCCAATCTTCTTTGTCACGTGTTGCTCGCATAAAATTCTATAGTTAATGATTATTTGCAAAAAAAATGTTTATAAGTTTGAACTTTAAATATGCTGTCCTTGTAGCATATTCAACTGAATATTGGTTGAAAATGATCTGCAAATCATTGTATTCCGTTTATATTTACATCTAACACAATTTCCTAACTCATATGGAAACGGGGTTTGTACATTTGGAACAGGTTGTGAACAAGAACCGGTTTTCGATTCCCATCCCAATTGGCAGGGAAAAGCCATTTACAATCTGAAGGTGGTTGAAACAAGCAACAACGGCTCTACACAATTCCTGACTTTCTGCCTTAACACCACTCACCTTCGTCAGTGTATATGCAGTGTTGGCCGCCACACCAGCAGCAAGGAATGAATGACTACTACGAGAACTTTAGTTAGTTTTAATGGGGGCCTTCAATTGCAGAGTTGATGCTAGATTGGTATAGAAAGAATGACTGGATCTGGTTCTGACAAAGTGTACCGCCCCTACGACTGTGTTACTGACCTGTTACTATAAGGGTGCAGACTGGGACACAGGCCATTCACTGGTGATGAAGGGCTCAGAGCGAGAGTGCTAACCATGCAGAACCTGTGACTCTGTCTGCCACCAACTATGAGAAGGAACTTGATGATGTGCAGCATGAGACGTCTGCTCAGTGCTGCGAAACAGCCTTGGCCTCTTTAAAGAAAAATACATGCAACTCATTTGAAGTCAAAACAACTAAGTTGACTCCCGCCATCGTACAATGAACAGATTCCAGCACACCACTAAAAGCTACGCAGAAGTAAAACACACAATCAGAGTAGCTCCTGGGTCTCTTTAATTAAAGGTTTCCTTCTTATTTGTCATTTTTGGACCATTTTAAACAGACTTTAGTCCGTTGTCTCTGCTAGTATAAGGATCTTTGGGTCAAGTCATTACCCCAGATTTCCACTGGATTGGAAACGACCGCACAACAGCATTTGCACAGCAGTGGCCCCTTTCCGTTTTTATTCAAGACATATGTTTCAACTGCCTGTAACATCACCGACATGCAGTTGAAGTTCCACATTCAAGTTCTAAATATACGCGGAGCTTCTACGTATATTTGCCGGACCCCACAACAAATCCGTTTAGATTAGCTCAAAACGGTTTGTGTTAGACAGGAAGTCATGTACAAACACCAAATAAATAATCCGGCTTACTTTCAAAATAAAATACTCCATTTCAAAGGCTGATCGCGTTTTACACTTTGAAACGTCCTAATGGCGGCGATAGACATGAAGTCAACTGGTTCAAGGTTTTCAGATGTAGTTTCATCTCATTGGCACAAACGGTTGATGACATGTTGATTCTGTAGGTCCAAAATTAAAGAATAATATATATACAGGAATATCCTGGGCAGGTATAGGGGATGTGGGGGCCTGTGATATGGAGACCGGGAAAGCAGGGGTGTGGCTGCTGTGACACGCTCGCCAGGGATGATGTTACTGTTGTATTGTTGCTTGTTACAAAAAAGGAAGTTGTTTATCAAGGCAAAACTTTCATCGGTGTTGCCATTTAACACCTCTTATTGATGGCAAGAAGGAGTTTATTTGCTTCCGCTCCTCTGGAAGTACAGAATAAACTGTTTTTGGTTCGCTTTTGTACAACTTGTCTTACCACATGATTACGCGGGGATTTGCGAAATCTCGTGAAAGTCTGCGCTATTTCACTGTAGGAAGGAGCCACAGCAGAACGGCATCAGGGATTCCTGGACTGTGAATGGCGGTGCTGTTCTGAGGTGGTTTTGTTTGTTTGTTTCTTTCTTTCTTTCTTTCTTTGTTCGAACATGAAAACATTTACAACACAATACATCACACAATTTCATATTACATCACATCATGTCTGAAAAGTAGGATGAAGAAGCAAAGCTTATTTAATCCTACCCCTTTCCCACGTCAGAGCGCACACAAATACATACATTCATCTACTGACTTTCCTTACAGCAAAATAGCAAAATGACATCCGTGAATGAGTAATAGAACAGTTCTGTAACATGTAATAAATTAATTCAGTCATTACCAACATACTGAGATGAAAAATATCTTTTTTTCAGTAAGGTTGAAATTGTTTCTCATAATTCTTCTTCTTTGTACTTTGTAAGCACTATTAATTTGAACAGTCTCTTAAACTGGATCATATCAGTGTAATATTTAACTTCTTTACTTAATCCATTCCATAATTTAATTCCACAAACTGATATGCTAAAGGTTTTAAGTGTTGTACGTGCATACAAATGTTTAAAATTAGATTTTCCTCTAAGATTATATTTCTCCTCTTTAGTTGAGAAGAATTGTTGTACATTTTTTGGTAGCAGGTTATAATTTGCTTTGTACATCATTTTAGCTGTTTGCAATTTTAACAAATCAACGAGCTTTAATATTTAACTCAATAAATAACGGTTTTGTATGTTCTCTATATCCAACCTTATGTATTATTCTAATGGATCTTTTTTGTACCACAGTTAATGAATTTTGCGCAAATTTGTAGTTATTTCCCCATATTTCTGCAAAATAACTCAGATATGGTAACACTAGCGAACAGTAGAGAATATAAAGTGATTTTTGGCCCAGGACGTATTTTGCTTTATTCATTATTGAAATGTTTCTTGCCACCTTATGTTGGATGTTTTGTATATGAGATTTCCAGTTAATTTTATCATTTATTAATACTCCCAAAAATCTGGTTTCTCTTACCCTTTCAATATCTACTCCGTCTATTTGTATTCGTGTATGATGCTCGTTTCTACTGTTACCAAATAGCATTAATTTAGTTTTACTGAGATTCAAAGATAGTCTGTTTTTATCAAACCATTTTTTTTTTTTCATTTCTTCCGTTATTATTTGTATTATCTTCTGTGTGTTCTCTCCTGAACAGAAAGCAGTTGTGTCGTCTGCAAATAAAACTACTTTCAAGTCCTTTGTAACTTTACAAATGTCGTTTATATAAAGATTAAACAATCTTGGTCCCAGTATTGATCCCTGGGGTACACCACAAGATATATCCAACTGTGTTGACATATTTTCACCCATCTTTACATATTGCTTCCTGTTGGTTAAATAGCTTCTTACCCAGTCCAATACCAAACCTCTGATGGTATATCGTTGTAGTTTTTGTATTAAAATATCATGATTAATTGTGTCAAATGCTTTTGTTAAATCCATGAATACTGCGGCTGTACATTCTTTACCGTCTATTGCATTGGTAATTTCCTCTGTTATTTTGATTAATGCTATTGATGTTGAGATATTTGCTCTAAATCTAAATTGGTTCTCTACGAGCGTCCCACTTTTGTTGATAAATCTATCTAGTCGGCTATTGAATAGTTTTTCCATGATTTTGGAGAATTGTGGAAGTAATGAAACTGGTCTGTAGCTAGAGAACTGGTGTATGTTTCCATTCTTATGAATTGGTACAACTTTTGCAATTTTCATTTTGTCAGGGAATTTGCCGGTTAGAAATGATACGTTACTGATGTAAGAGGTTCTGAAATGTCTTCTATAACCTTTTTTACCGTTACCATATCTATTCCGTGACAGTCGGTTGAGGTCTTAGATTAACAATTTTTTTTACAATTTTGATTGGCAGCCGTTCCGCATTGGGGGTTACATTTAGCAATGACGTCGCCAGAAATGCTGTCTCCTCACAGCACATCCTCAAAACAATTGTGACGTTTTTATTTCATGCATATCCTCTTCTTTACGTGTAATTTGTTGAAATGTTAGCTTGTACAACAATTTTACCATTACAAAAAGTACTACGACTACCTGGGTTTTGGTGGACAATATGCGGTCCTCCAAAACGACGGCGTGACGCGGTAGAGGGCGTGGCCGTCCCAGCGCCAGCAACCTGAGGGTTTCCTGGTGCGATCCCCAGCTTCTACCACCCTAGTCACGTCTGTTGTGTCCTTGAGCGAGACACTTCATCCTTTGCTCCTGATGGGTCGTGGTTAGTGCCTTGCATGGCAGCTCCCGCCATCAGTGTGTGAATGTGTCTGTGAATGGCTTTGAGTACCTTGAAGGTAGAAAAGTGCTATACAAATATAACTAGGGATGATGTTCGAAACCGGTTCTCCCGATTGTTCAATAAGAAAAGAACTGATTCCATGGATTCAAATTCCTTTTTGAGAACCAGTTCCCGTTATCGAAGCCACTATAACGTATATTAGCGACCATAGGGAGCTGAGTATTAAAAAACACTGTGTCAGTTACGGGTGCTATTTCTGTATTAAACGCATAAGTAAGGCACGGCATATTTTTGGGCGCATGCATGGTTAAACATAGGCTAGCCTAAAGCATACACAAGCTTAAAACATATGCTAGCATGCATGGACGATGTTTTAAAAAGGCAGCAGCTGAGTTCGGTTGTACTTTATTAAAGTATTTATCAATGTACTCACATTATTTTTTGTTCAATCCTCATCCACAAATCCATCAAAGTCCTCATCTTCTGTGTCCGAAATGAACAGCTTGGCTAGTTCTAAATCAAACACACCAGATTCCCTCTCCTCATTTTCAAAGTCAGTCTCGTTGTCCATTAGCATAGCAAGCTAGCACAACAGTAAAAGCCAACTTCTCTTCCCCCGTTGTGTGTATGGATTTTCTACCGTGCTGGTCCCCTTCTTCTTGAAAGTGAGCGGCACCTCGCCCATGTTGGTGATGTGTTTGTCTGCAATTTTATTATTTACAAAACAGATAGCACCTGAAACCATTACCCTATAACCTCTTCATGCTGTCCTCAGTCACGTTTGCTTTTCCTTCATATAAACAGCGTGCCGGCCCAGTCACATAACATCTATGGCTTTTGGAACTCAGTGTACACACAAGGTGCCACACAACAACCTGTCTAGATTCGATAAGAGATTGGATAAGGAATCGGTTCGATAAGAGGATTCGATAATGGGCTCGAACTCGATAATTTCTTAACGAACATCCTCCCTAAGTATAACCCATTTACCATTTACCATTTCATCAAGGCACAACTTTATGCAAACAGTATGCTTAACTGTTAATAATTTGGTGTGCTGACAACAATACAAGTGTGACCACCAACCGAATTGCACTCAAGTGCACACTATTTGTGTTTTTACATTTTTGGTCTTATCAATTTGCTGTGCTACAAGTGTGAATGCCGTAAGTGATCTGAAATCAGTGTGGGACATTGAAGTCTTGCAAGATATTCAAACAACACCCATGTTTGGGTGACTTTAGTGACTTTTGGTTGTTTCCCACATTTAGTTAGGGGTGTTCGAATTTGGAGGCTACATTGTTGTGTTTCGAGTGTTTAGAATGTTTCCCATTCTGTTTTCCTGCCCCTCCCTCTCCTGCTCTCTTGATGACCTACTATCTCCTGTTTATTGTCCCCCTGACTTTATCCCAAATGCAAATATTTCTTAGGGCATGACAAGGCGGAATGACAAAGGCAGTCAAATAAAGGCCACGCTTCTCGTCTCCTCCCCCTCTCATGAGCACATGTCCTTCTCCTTCTCCCCCTCTCGCCTGCCTTCCCCTTGCTTGACTCGAACAGGTGCCCCCCCCCCAACCACTTGGCCGAGGTGGGGCCATTTTTTTTTCCATTTCTGGCGTGTGTGTGAATATGTATGGATATTACGGCATGCGCTACTCAGCCATATACCCTTTTATTCCCTGACTTCCTCACCCGTCCTGGCTGCCACATATGGGCATTGTCATTACGTGCAGCAAATGTCACCAATTGACGGAGAAGTTGTTCTCCTGTGGGATTCAATACCCGCTCGCGTCTACAGCTGCTGCTCAGGGATGAGGGTTATCTCTGCGTTATCCCGCCGTTTGAGCCCACGGAATCAACCAATCCTCCCTCCCCCATCTGATGTTTTCTTCTCTCCCTCCCTGTGCTTGGGTCTCTCTCTCTCTCTCTCTCTCTCTCTCTCTCTCTCTCTCTCTCTCTCTCTCTCTCTCTCCCTCTCTATCTCTCTCTCTCTCATTCTCTGTCAGTCCTGTTCGACTTCAAGTCCTCCTTCTGAGTGGCAGCGTCCCTGTGGCTTGGCGGTGGCTGCTGCCTTCCTCTGTCACACTCTAGCTGCTACCTCTGCCTCCCTCCATCCTCTCTCTTTCTCTCTCTCTCGCTTTCCTCCTCTCTCGCTCTCTTCATCTTTTCCCCGTTCTTGCTGTCCTTCAATCTTTCGCTTCCTTGTTTTCGTCGATCTTGGGGAAATGATTGCTGGAGCCAATTTTTTTCCATGTGCTGCCAGCACAAAGAAACGGATTACATCTTGATTCGCATCTTCTGTGTACACAGGCAAGTGGCAGCCACTCGTTTTCTCCTTTACGCTCACCGTCCGCCATCTGTATGCTGAAGACTGCGATGTATGCATGGCAGAGTGTTTGTGTTTGTGGTGGATGCTGTGTATATAGGCTAAGGGAACCAGAGTCAGTGGGGGTAGGGGTGGGAATCATGTGAGGAAAAGAGGGGGCCAGGCACCCCTCGCAGCAGGCACGTTCAACCCAGGGGGACAGATGGCCACTAGCCCTGGTGCTTTTTTCTCTTTGGTTTTCAAATTCAC
Organism: Nerophis ophidion; assembly: GCF_033978795.1. NCBI lineage: Eukaryota > Metazoa > Chordata > Actinopteri > Syngnathiformes > Syngnathidae > Nerophis > Nerophis ophidion. The sequence goes on from NC_084616.1 coordinate 53,355,997, forward strand.
CCTGCAGGCTTTGTGCGAGGCCCGCGAGTATACAGAGCTTCCTTTCAGGAAGCGAGAGATGGCTGCCCTCCTTACCTCAAAGAGGAGGGGGGTATTTGTGTGTGCAAAAACGGACATGGTGTAGGATAGGGGAGGCAGGAGAAGATGGGGGGCTTTGCCATCGAGGCATGTTTTTGAGAGGTCCGTGATATGAGGGGAGACGAGGAGCTAGCTGAGGGGTATAGAGTGTAAAAGGGGGTCATCCGATTCAAATGCATGGAGGTCAGGTCCAGATGCTGCCCAAACAAAAGGGGCTTCTCTGGGGGAACGGCAGAGGGAAACGTGGGACTCGCCATTGTGTGTGTCGCTGCATTGCAGTGTGCTGCCGGGGAGCCTCATGCTAATGATGGCCATTCATTCTTGTAACGGATGAGTGGGCCTCAGCTTCGGTTGCTTGGTTTTTACACATGCACGCGTCATATTTTCCTCATCGTACCAAAGTATGGGATTCACAAATAGGGATGCAAAACAGTGGTTTCAGATCTCCTGAGGAAGCGGAGAAAAATACGTTTTTACACGGGGATGACATGTAGTGGCAGGTGCTGACTGTGTGTTTACATGGACTGTGTGAGAGATGAGTGGTTTCATTCCTAATTTGACCACATTTACATTTTAATGCACTCAATGAAAACAAACTTTTTCTTATCAAGCACATGTTCTACATGCCAAATTTGAGCATTTTGAACAGTGTGTTCTCTGACCTGAGCTTTGCATTCATCAGTTTGTTAGGTACACTTGCACAATCCATGAGTTTCAACACAAGAGTGAAAACAAAACAGGTGTAAATTTACAGATATAATATATCTCAGTGTTGTTCACAGTTAGAATATTATTTAATTGTTAAAGTGTTATATATATACTTGAGTTAACTTAAATTCACCCTTTTGTTTTGAACCTCATTTTGCATCAAACCGTCTGATTAAGAGCCCAAATATGCAGCTGCCTCGTTGACCTTCAGGCCTGCTCGACTACTTCGCTTGTTTTGGAGACCTTGATGCGTGTGTTGGTGCGTCTAATCCCTTGTAAGAAAAAAAAATCATGACTCCAAAGTGTTATACCAATTAACCTCAAGATGACTCAGGGATGGTTCAAAATGTTATATATATAGATATCAGATATAGACAATTTGAATTTATAATATTTTTTAAATTAGCTACTCATTTTTTGACAATTATTCCCATCATCAACGATGGTATACTCAAGGGTTTCCCTCTTTATCATCCATCCATCCATTTTCTACCACTTCTTCCCTTTCGGGGTCGCGGGGGGCGCTGGCGCCTATCTCAGCTACAATCGGGCGGAAGGCGGAGAACACCCTGGACAAGTCGCCACCTCATCGCAGGGCCTCCCTCTTTATCACTTCTTTCTTTTTCCTTGCACTTGCCTTGACCTTCGTGAACACTTGTTGACCATGGACTCATTGACCCATTGGACCTATTAGCTCCATTGCTAAAAAGGAAGTGAATAATTGTTCTTCGGGGCTCACTTTTGCAGAAGCTTGCTTTTGGAGGCCCTACTCGGGTGTTTACGTACGTAATCAACAATGCTTTTGGGGGTGTGAGACCAACACTGTAGCATTTATCTGTGACCTTTTTTTGATAAATACTTGTGAAATCTTCCAGAAGACCCAACCTATCACTGTTTAACAAAACCACGCGTGTAGAGTCTAACATGGTATTGGGGCGAGGTATACATTTTTCAATGGGATTCCTTTTATGCTTGTATCTAAAGCACATCATGCTAATGTGTTGATATGTTTTTCATCTAATGTAGCTAAAAATGGTAGCTCCAATACTACAAAAACGATATGACAAAACTCCAGTAACAGCAATAAACAGATTAACTATGTATTCTACCATTCTGACAATGTCAATCAAAACTGCCCTTTATTGTCTTTGCAAATGTGTATTTTAAAGCTTTTGGATTGGATTGTGCAGATGCACCTGATAAAGTGGCCATACGTCACACAGATTATTGCAGCACTGATGTGTATTTCTATACTGGCAACTAGCTTTTCTATGGCATTTACATGTCCTGTGGATTCAAAACATCGCTTTTTGTTGAGACAGTGATGATGCGAACACTATTTTCTGTGTTAAGGGATGACATGGGGAACAATGATTCTCTTTTATGAACTTTTTGCCTTTTGCAAGACAAATATGTGTGTGAGAGTCATGTGATTATTTGGATCATATGTGCAAGCTTGGTGACTTTCATACTATTAACTCAAGTGTGTCTGTGCTAGTTAGAGGTTTAGGGCGAAATAGGCGGCATATTTTGGGCCATTCAAATTTAGGGAGCACCTGACCTAGCAGGGACGGGAAGCAGGTATGGAAAAAAAAAAAATCCTACTTTTTAGCCAATATTTTTGGACCAGCCTTATCATGACCACTTGGACAATCTCATAAGATCCAATACGAGAGCCCTCTCAAAAGTGTTAGCTTAAAAACAAAAACAAAAAAAAGCTTAGTTTTATCAAAGTGCAGTTAACTACAAGGAGTTTTACTGTGGTTATCATTACTACCAGTCCTTTTTACATCCCTAGTTAGAGCCGGCTGAGCCTGTAACTAGAAGTTACAGGCTCAACTTAACATGGCACCGTTGGATTTAAGTGAATCAGTGCCCACTGAGACTAGTGGGATTTGGTCAGTGCCAAAAAACTTCCGGATTTGGTGTTCATCCCTAGTACACAGCGATCCTAAACAGAACAGGGTCCATACAGGAAATTGGAAAATAATTGCATCCACTGTATTTTTAACACTTTCCCTAATTATTTTGCTTTAATCTGAAAAGTGAACTGGACTGTACATATACCCAGCAGTATGTTTGGAGGAGAAAAGGTGAGGCCTTAAATCCAAGGAACACCATTGTCAAGCATGGTGGTGATAGTATTATGCTCTGGGCCTGTTTTGCTGACATTGGTACTGGTGCTTTACAGAGAGCAAATGGGACAATGAAAAAGGATAATTACTTCCAAATTCTTCAGGTCTTGGGTGCAGTTGGGTGTTCCAACAGGAAAATGTGTTGCGATCCACTTCATGGATCGTTTGTTGTTTACTTTTCTGTATGTCTGATCACGTTTTGGACTCTGCCGTTTCCCTGAGTTGAACACTTCCTAGTTTATACTCGTCACCATGGCAACGTAATTTTTTCACCTGCACTGGCGCCTGGCGCACAAAGGTCGTTAATTATTGTGTTGTATTTAAGACCGCCTGCTACCTCAGTTCCTCCTGGACGATTTGCTTGCTTAAGGCAACTGTTATGTTGTGTATTCTTGTTTCCCTGTTTGTTCCACGCTAAGTTTAGCTTAGCCTCCGCGCGCTCGGCTCGCGCTACTTCGAACTCTGAACTCTGCCTCTTGTAGCATTTAGCTTCCCGTGCTAAGGCACACCTTTGTTTTGCTCTTTTGTCAAGTGTTACTTTGGTTATTCATATTAAAATCTGCTCCTACCTTCATTCCTGCCTGCTCCAGTCCTTTGGCATCGAGAGGTGGCACTCCTCGCGCATTCAAGATGCGACCCAATCGTAACAGAAAACGTCCAGCATCGCGTCACCTCGCTGAGGACATTCCGGAGCTTCGACCCCACCGTTTCTCCACCGCTACAGCCCAGGACTTTCCATTAAGGGTTGGTAGCCTGTTCGTTTCATCCACTTCCAGTCACTTTTCTATTAGCACCTTCAGTCCTGCGCAGGCTCCCGCCTCCCCTGTCACTCACAGTGACGTCACTACGTTCACGCCCCCCTATGACGTCACCGTTAACCCTTCAGTAGATTCTCCTGCACATTTTTTCGATGATAGCAGTGACGATGACTTTTTTGAGTCTGAATTTTGTCATTTGTCATCCAAAGACCTGTTATCTTTAAAGAAGATTTATAAGGACAACTATTGCACCTCCAAACCCAGTCACCCACCTAAAAATGACTTTAATTTGACTCTTAATTATTATCAGGACTTATTTCGCCACCACAGTTCCGGTCAGTCTTCGTCCCCCACACTTGCTTCCCCGCTTCATAATTCTTGTTTCCCGCCCAAGTCTGTGCCTTGTTCCTCTCCCCCTAGAGAGGATTTTGAACAGGTTAGAGGGGAAGAGTCTGCCCTCCTCCAAACCTCCCGCCACCCACCTTTGGGATCAGTTTCTGACCTCGGGGAGCGCACCTGGAATTCGCGTTTTGAGGGGGGGGCTAGTATTATCAGCCGTGCTACGGAGGTAGCACAGCTGCAAACCACTAAGCCACCTCGACAACCGGTCAACCTCTTCTACCTCCATTCCAGCACTTGTAACTCCGGCCCATTAGACCTCCTCCACCGGAGTTCCCCCCGGTTAAGCGTGCACTTCCACCTAGACCTCCTCCACCTGTGTTCCGTCCGTGCCCTAGTTCTTGTTTTAGTCCCAGTCTCTCTCAGAGTTCGAGTCCCAGCCTTCTTCGTAGCCCATCCTCTAGTCCTACTCGTAGACCGACTTGTAGACTGAGTCGTAGACCAAGTCCTGGTCCGAGTTTCCGTTCCGATTCTACTTATAGTCCTAGTCTTTCTCGTAGTCGTCGTAGTCCTAGTTCCACTCGTAGACTCATCCATAGTCCGAGTCCTGTTTCGAGTCCTGTTTCGAGTCAGGTCCCGAGTTTTGTTTCTTGCCTCGTGGTCTTAGTCCGAACCCTAGTCCTTACCCAAGTTCTTGTCCGAGCCCCAGTGTTACTGTAAGTCCTAGTCTTTGTCCTAATCCTTGCCCGAGCACCAGTTTGATTGTTAGTCCCAGTCCTTGCCCAAGCCCTAGTTTGACCGATTGTCCTAGTTCTTGCCCAAGCCCTGGTATGACTGTAAGTCCTGGTCCTTGCCCAAGCCCGTCTCAAAGCACTAGTGTGATTGTAAGTCCTGGCCCTCCCTCAAGTCCTTGCCCGAGTCCTAGTGTTCGTCTTACCCCTCATCATAGTCCTAGTCCTCCTCGCAGCCAGTCCCCTAGTTCTCCTCGGCAGGCCCCTGTGCCTGCTCCGCGGCTAAAGCCGACACCTGCTCCGCGGCTGAAGCCGACACCTGCTCTGCGGCTGAAGCCGACACCTGCTCCGCGGCTGAAGCCGACACCTGATCCGCTGCCGAAGTCGACACCTGTTCCGCTGCTGGCCTCTGCACCTGATCCGCTGCCGGCCTCTGCACCTGATCGGCTGCCGGCCTCTGCACCTGATCGGCTGCCGGCCTCTGCACCTGATATTCTGCCGGCATCCGCACCTGCTCCTCTGCCGGCATCCACACGAGCATCGGTACCTGCTCCTCTGCCGGCATCCACACGAGCATCGGTACCTGCTTCGGCTGCAGCCTCCGCACCTTTGTCTGCTGCTGCCAAGCCTCCCCTACGTCGGCCACGGGTGTGGCCGTACCCCGGGCGTCCGCCTCAGCAGGCGCGTCCACCTCCACGACGACCACGGCTGTGGCCATACCCCGGGCGCCCTCCTCGTAGGACGCCCCCCAGTCTTCGTCAGCCACTAAGGTGGCCTCTGCGGGTCCGCCCGCCCAGACTTTGGTTGCAGCGGCGTTCCACCCCCCGCCGCCACTTGTCCTGCCCCCGGTGGATTCGGGGACACGGGACTTGCCGACCCTCCGCCAGGTTCTCCCTCCGCCCTCCCTTTATTTTTGGACTGTCTCGTTGTGGGAGGGGGTTTTCTGTATTCTGTCTTTTTTGGGGCATCTGGGATCTGCCCTTTAAGGGAGGGGTAATGTTGCGATCCACTTCATGGATCGTTTGTTGTTTACTTTTCTGTATGTTTGATCACGTTTTGGACTCTGCCGTTTCCCTGAGTTGAAAACTTCCTAGTTTATACTCGTCACCATGGCAACGTAATTGTTTCACCTGCACTGGCGCCTGGCGCACACCGGTCATTAATTATTGTGTTGTATTCAAGACCGCCTGCTACCTCAGTTCCTCCTGGACGTTTTGCTTGCTTAAGGCAACTGTTATGTTGTGTATTCTTGTTTCCCTGTTTGTTCCACGCTAAGTTTAGCTCAGCCTCCGTGCGCTCGGCTCGCGCTACTTCGAACTCTGAACTCTGCCTCTTGTAGCATTTAGCTTCCCGTGCTAAGACACACCTTTGTTTTGCTCTTTTGTCAAGTGTTACTTTGGTTATTCATATTAAAATCTGCTCCTACCTTCATTCCTGCCTGCTCCAGTCCTTTGGCATCGAGAGGTGGCACTCCTCGCGCATCCAAGGTGCGACCCAATCGTAACAAAATGATCCCAAACACACGTCAAAAGTGGTAAAGGAATGGCTAAATCAGGCTAGAATTAAGGTTTTAGAATGGCATTCCCAAAGTCCTGACCTCAAACCCATTGAGAATATGTGGACAATGCTGAAGAGACAAGTCAATGTCAGAAAACCAATAAATTTAACTGAACTGCAACAATTTTGTCAAGCGGAGTGGTCAAAAATTCCACCAGAAGCATGTGGATGGCTACCAAAAGCACCTTATTGCAGTGAAACTTGCCAAGGGACATGTAACCAAATATTAACATTGCTGTATGTATACTTTTGGCCCAGCAGATTTGGTCACATTTTCAGTCGACCCACAATAAATTCATAAAAGAACCAAATTTCATGAATGTTTTTTGTGACAAACAAGTATGTTCTCCAATCATCCATCCATCCATCTTCTTCCGCTTATCTGAGGTCGGGTCGTGGGGACAACAGCCAAAGCAGGGAAGCCCAGACTTCCCTCTCCCCAGCCACTACGTCCAGCTCTTCCCGGGGGATCCCGAGGCGTTCCCAGGCCAGCCGGGAGACATAGTCTTCCCAACGTGTCCTGGGTCTTCCCCGTGGCCTCCTACCGGTTGGACGTGCCCTAAACAACTCCGTAGGGAGGCGTTCGGGTGGCATCCTGACCAGATGCCCAAACCATATCATCTGGCTCCTCTAGATGTGGAGGAGCAGCAGCTTTACTTTGAGTACCTCCCGGATGGCAGAGCTTCTCACCCTATCTCTAAGGGAGAGCCCCGCCGCACGGCGGAGGAAACTCATTTCGGCCGCTTGTACCCGTGATCTTATCCTTTCGGATGACCAAAAGCTCATGACCATATGTGAGGATGGGAACGTAGATTGACTGGTAAATTGAGAGCTTTGCCTTCCGGCTCAGCTCCTTCTTCACCACGACGGATAGGTACAACGTCCGCATTACTGAAGACGCCGCACCGATCCGTCCGTCGATCTCACGATCCACTCTTCCCCCACTTGTGAACAAGATTCCTAGGTACTTGAACTCCTCCACTTGGGGAAGGGTCTCCTCCCCAACCCGGAGAGGGCATTCCACCCTTTTCCGGGAGAGAACCATGGACTCTGACTTGGAGGTGCTGATTCTCATTCCGGTCGCTTCACACTCGGCTGCGAGTCGATCCAGCGAGAGCTGAAGATCCCGGCTAGATGAAGCCATTAAGACCTCATCATCTGCAAAAAGCAGAGACCTAATCCCGCGGCCACCAAACCGGAACCCCTCAAATCTGTCCATAAAAGTTATGAACAGAATCTGTGACAAAGGGCAGCCTTGGCGGAGTCCAACCCTCACTGGAAACGTATCCGACTTACTGCGGACAAAGCTCTGATACTGATCGTACAGGGAGCGGACCGCCACAATAAGACAGTCCGGTACCCCATACACTCTGAGCACTCCCCATAGGACTTCCCGAGGGACAGGGTCGAATGCCTTCTCCAAGTCCACAAAGCACATGTAGACTGGTTGGGCAAACTCCCATGGACCCTCAAGAATCCTGCCGAGAGTATAGAGCTGGTCCACAGTTTCACGACCAGGACGAAAAACACACTGTTCCTCCTGAATCCCAGATTCAACAATCCGGCGTAGTCCCCTCGCCAGTACACCTGAATAAACCTTACCGGGAAGGCTGAGGTGTTTGATCCCACGATAGTTGGAACACACCCTCCGGTCCCCCTTCTTAAAGAGAGGGACCACCACACCGGTCTGCCAATCCAGAGGTACCGCCCCCGATGTCCACGCAATGCTGCAAAGTCTTGTCAACCAAGACAGCCCCACAGCATCCAGAGCCTTCCGGAACGCCGTGCGGGTCTCATCCACCGCTGGGGCCTTGCCACCGAGGAGCTTTTGAACTACCTCAGCAACCTCAGCCCCAGAAATAGGAGAGCCCACCACTGATGCCCCAGGCACTGCTTCCTCATAGGAAGACGTGTTGGTAGGATTGAGGAGGTCTTCGAAGTATTCCTTCCACCTATCCACAACATCCGCAGTTGAGGTCAGCAGAACACCATCCGCACCATACACGGTGTTGACAGTGCACTGCTTCCCCTTCCTGAGGCGGCGGATGGTGGTCCAGAATCGCTTCGAAGCCGTCCGGAAGTCTTTTTCCATGGCTTCCTCGAACCCCTCCCATGTCTGAGTTTTTGCCTCCGCATTCGCTGAAGCTGCACACCGCTTGGCCTGTCGGTACCTTTCCACTGCCTCCGGAGTCCTATGAGCCAAAAGAACCCGATAGGACTCCTTCTTCAGCTTGACGGCATCCCTCACCGCTGGTTTCCACCAACGGGTTTTAGGATTACCGCCCCGAGAGGCACCAACTACTTTGCGGCCACAGCTCCAATCAGCCGCCTCGACAATAAAGGTGCGGAACATGATCCACTCGGACTCAATGTCCAGCATCTCCCTCGTGGCATGTTCCAAGGTCTTCCGGAGGTGGGAATTGAAACTTTCTCTGACAGGAGACTCTGCCAGACATTCTCAGCAAACCCTCACAATCCGTTTGGGCCTGCCAGGTCTGTCCGGCATCCTCCCCCACCATGGCAGCCAATTCACCACCAGGTGGTGATCGGTAGAAAGGTCCGCCCCTCTCTTCACCTGATTGTCCAAAATATGAGGCCGCAAATCTGATGACACAACTACAAAGTCGATCATGGAACTGCGGCCTAGGGTGTCCTGGTGCCAAGTGCACAAATGTTTGTTATGGACAAACTGTGACGAGGACAAAAGTTCAATAACAAAACATCACTCGGGTTCAGATCCGGGCGGCCATTCTTGCCAATCACGCCTTTCCAGGTTTCACTGTCGTTGCCAACATGAGCGTTGAAGTCCCCCAGCAGAACAAGGGAATCACTCGAGGGAGCACTCTCCAGTACTCCCTCGAGTGTACCCAAAAAGGGTGGGTACTCTGAACTGTTGTTTGGTGCGTAAGCACAAAAAACAGTCAGGACCCGTCCCCCCACCCGAAGGCAGAGTGAGGCTACCCTTTCGTACACTGGGTTGAACTCCAACGTTCAGGCTTTGAGCCGGGGGGCAACGAGAATTTCTACCCCAGCTCGTCGCCTCTCACTGCCGGAAACGCAAGAGTAGAAGAGAGTCCATCCCCTTTCGAGAGAAGTGGTTGCAGAGCCCTTGCTGTGCGTCGAAGTAAGTCCGACTACATCCAGCCGGAATTTCTCCACTTCGCACACTAGCTCAGGTTTCTTACCCCCCAGTTAGGTGACGTTCCACATCCCAAGAGCTAGCTTCTGTAGCGGAGGATTGGACCGTCAAGTGCCCTGCCTTTGGCTGCCGCCCAGCTCACATCGCACCAACCCTCTATGGCCCCTGCTATGGGTGGGGAGCCCATTGGAGGGGGGACCCACGTTGCCTCTTCGGGCTGTGCCCGGCCGGGCCCCATGGGAACAGGCCCAGCCACCAAGCGCTCGCCATTGTGCCCCACCTCCGGGCCTGGCTCCAGATGGCGGCCCGGAAATCTGGTTCCTTGATTTGTTTTCTTCATAAAGGGCTTCGAGCTGCTCTTTGTCTGATCCCTCACCTAGGACCTGTTTGCCTTGAGAGACCCTACCAGGGGGCTTAAAGCCCCCGGACAACATAGCTCCTAGGATCGTTGGGACACACAAAATCCTCTACCACGATAAAGTGGCAGCTCAGAATATAAGAGTTGTAGAAATTATTGGAAACTCAAGACAGCCATGACATTATGTTCTTTACAAGTGTATGTAAGCTTTTGACCACAACTATATATTGATGCAGCTTTACATTTCTTTTTGTTTAACTAGATAAACGGTTATCACTTGCAACTTTAAAAAGATTATAATTTGGAATAAGAAACAGTTAAATTAATTCCCAGATTTATTAAATTCATGAAAATGTGTCCAAAACTGGAACATGAATGCCCGATAGTAAAGGAGCTGGTCTGATCTCTCAGTAAGGTTGCTCGCCGCAGTCAGCAAAATTTTAAAACTGTTTGCATTACTTTATTTAAAATAAATAAATCAATTATCGATTATTGATGTTTACTTATCAATTCTATAATCGTCCATGTCCGGATTGCAATGCATCTAAAAATCCATGATTTCTTCCACCTCTAGTTAGGACACTGACAAAATTGAGCTACAGCTTTATCTTGTAGTTGTTTGTTGGCAATAGTTGATCATTCATCTAGTGTTTCTCAAATAGTACGTGAGGTGTCAGGGGGTGGCGAGAATATAGATAATAACTACTCAAATAAGATAATTTCTTTTTTCCCCATACAGAAAATTTTGTTTAAAGATTCTTCCACACCCCATCCATCCATCTTCTTCCGCCTATATGAAGACGAATCGCTGGGGCCGCAGCCTAAGCAAAAAAGCCCAGACTTCCCTCTTCCCAGCCCTTTCCTCCAGCTCCTCCCGGCGGATCCCTAGGCGTTCCCAGGCCATCTTGTAGACATAGTCCACACGACGTGTCCTGGATCTTGCTCGTGGCCTCCTGCCTTTCGGAAGTGCTCTAAACACTCCGAGGGAGGCAATCTGGGGGCATCCTGACCAGATGCCCAAACCACCTCATCTGGCTCCTCTTGATGTCAAGAAGCAGCGGCTTCTCCCCTTATCTCTGAGGGAGATCACCCCCACCCGACTGAGGGAAACTCATTTCAGCTGCTTGTACCTTGATCTTGTCCCTTTGGTTCATAATCCATATCTCATGACAATAAGTAAGGATAGAAAGGTAGATTGGCACTCTACCTTTTTCCGAGCGGGAACCATGGACTCGGACTTTGCGTTGCTGAATCTCATCTAATTCGCTTCACACTCGGCTGGAAACTGATCCTAATATAGCTGAAAATCCTGGACAGAGGAAGCCAGCAGGACCACATCACAACTGCAAAAAGCAGAGATACAACTGATATATGGAATTTTTTATAAATGTTTTAAATACGGTAATAAATAAAAATATGGTAAAATAAATAAGAAAAAACACAGTAAAATAAAAAATAAAATACCAATACATTTGAATTTTTATGTTTTCAAGTTAAAGAAAGCACACACAAAGATGCATCAGTTATCATTTCAACACTGGTGGTCTAACAATAGTATGAGAAGTCTGATGAAGCTGTCAAGTAATTATTAACTTACCAATGAAGATCGTTGGTTGTGTCCACAACTTCCTTTTATTGGCAGTAATAGCACGGTGATTTTACATTAGTCATCACATTAGCAAAAACAACATATCACCTGGCATGTTGACATCATTTGGGAACTGTTCAGCTCTGTATTTTAGAGTTAGTTTGGTAGTTTGAGGTGGCCGCATTTCAACGAGTCAAGTGAGGATTTATAAAGTTTGTAAAGTACAGGGTCCCCATAAACATGATTTCCCCTTTTTCTCTCAATGACAGGATCTCAGTTACATTTTGAAAATGTCTGCGACTTTTAGCATTCATATTTAGTTTTTAGCAAACATTGATTCCGTCTGCAATTCCAATGACGCGTAAATCTTTACTCCTGTGTATTTTTCCGAAGTGGGGCACTAAAAGATCGACTACGAGAGGTTGTTGCACCGTGTCTTTTTGTATGTTTTGCAGGTGTACCTGTCATAATTACGACGGTTAATTTGATGAATCATTAGTCCAGAATTTTAACGATCCTCTTGGAACGACCCAATTAGGAACCAGTACCTAAAATACCATTACTTGGTTTACATTCCAAATCCCCAGTGTTAAAAAAAGAATCCAAATCACAGCACTCAGAGGCATTCAAGACTGTCTGCCATTGTTTAACATGAGTATCCCACATTGTCACAACATCAGTCAGAAAAGAGAAACATTATCATTGATCCCCTTTAAAAATGTGCCCTTTTAAAGGACAACTTCACTGTTTTGGAAATTTGCCTATCGTTTACCGTGAAGGACCTAAAACATACACTGTTTTATACGTTTGCTGGCTTGAGGTCCTAGCTGTGTTACATTGGGGTTGAACCATGCAAATCAAAAGTTCTTGTTCCCTCAAGACACCTCTATTGGCTCCCATGGTGGCCGTGTTGCTTGGGCAGCCGTCCATCTTCGTGCATGTGCAGACATGCATTGGTGCAAAATTTGTTTCTGTCTGCCACTGAATCCTTCGTCTGCCAGGGTCCTCATCAAGCCCAAAAAATATGTTGTGCTAAAGACTGGTCAAAGTAGTTTGCAAATTCAGCACGAAACGTACTCAGGAAGACTACCTATGATTCATAACTCTTATGTCTTGTTGATTCCGTCTGTGTATACCCACTATCATTGAGAATATAAAATCCTATACACTCTTCGCTAACCAGGCTGTCTTTTCTGTGTCGCTTTTGACACTCACAAAAGCCACACAAAGCAGGCCGTTGATCAGAAATGTCCATGCGTTGTAGTTAACATCAAGTGTTGATATTTATGTCTAAGATAGCAGCATGGACGAAGAGTGAAACCGAGCACAGGAGCAGTGAGAAAGGGGGTGAGGAAGGCTGTGGGCGGGCGTATGCAGGAAAGGAGCTTCAGCCATTGGCCACAGACAGGAACTAGGGTGTGAATAGCTCACATTGGCTTAGCCTTTAAGCTGGGCTGGACCTCTAATTTGCTCTGCTTGTGGAGCTTTGAAGAAAAACGGCAGCTGCCTACTAGCTGCCTGCTGAATGAACTGGGAGCTATTGCACTTGCTCACAGTCAACCGCATGATCCATGGGTGGTTTGGATGGAGCACGGCAAGCACAATTCCACTTGGATTTATTCACCTGTTTATTTCAGTGGAATATCTAGCAGAAAGGCAGTCGGCAGAAGCGGCAAAGTTGAGGTAATTCTGTGACATATACTTTCTGCTTCTCGGAGTGATGGCCAGGCTTTTGGGATTACTTTAGAAAGGGTGCGGGTGCAGGAAATAAACTCACAGAAAGAAAGTCAGGTGGGTTTTTTTTCTAGGCAGGTGCTGCATGCGGTATGATGCCCTTTGCTGAGCAATGTGTATACAGTGTTGGAGATTTGTGTGTCCACTTATGCATGCACATCTGCCTAGGATAGCGTTCGTTTAGGGTCTGACTTTGAACATAAATCTGTTGACACACTCAGTTGCTATTGGAGGAAATAGTTGCTTGTTCCTGCTGAAGGCTCATGCAACATCCTCTCCTTTTCCTCTTATTCTCATTTCTTCATGCTACAGATTGTTTGTGCTTTCCCACTAATCAATTTCAGTACACACCCTCTCTCATTCGTCTCCCCCATGCTGAAAAGGGAGCGAGTCGGGGAGGGATTTGGGGGAACAGCAGGAGAATAGCAGCCGGGACTCAGCTGTGAAGAGTGTTGTGGCGCGTAGTTAAAGAATGGCCTGTTGTGTTGGGCAGCAGCAGTATTGTGTGTCTGGCCTTTCTCTCTCCCCGTCCTCCTTTTTTTTTTTTTACTATAATGGGTAATTCCATCATCCCTTTATTAAAATAATCCAAGCTAGGGAAAAAAAACAAGCAATTGTTCCATTTGAGCTTTTCCCACTCAGTGATTAAATACTTTTTTACTCAATAAGAATGTCAGCATTTTATATACACATACTACTAGAGTACTTGACATTTGTACATTTAAACGTTATTTAAAGAGCAAGAAAAATAAAACTAATAAACATTTTTTACTTCCACTTACAGTGCATACAGAAAATATTACGCAACGCTTCACTTTTTTTCCACATTTTGGTACATTACAGTCTTATTCTATAATGTTTGTCCTCCAAATTATACCCACATTACCCCCATAATGACAATGTGATTTTTTTATTTTATTTTGCAAATGTATTCATCTATCCATTTTCTACCACTATTTGTTCAATACTTTGTTGATGCACCTCTGGCAGCAATTGCAGCCTCAAGACCTTTTGAATACGATGCCACAAGCTTGGCACACTAATCTTTAGGCAATTTCACCCATTTGTTTTTGCAGCACCTCTTAAAGGGGACCTGCACTTTTTGGGGAATTTTGCTTATCGTTCACAATCATTATGAAAGATATTAATTGATTAACGTAGACCCCGACTTAAACAAGTTGAAAAACATATTCAAGTGTTATCATTTAGTGGTCAGTTGTACGGAAAATGTCCTGAACTGTGCAATCTACAAATAAAAGTATCAATCAATCAATGACATTTTTTTATTGCATTCTAACGGTCCGTAATGGAGGTCAAAGTTTCCCAAATTTTGGATAATTTTTTCAGTCATCTACTTTACAGCTGAGATGATTGATTTATAATCTACAATAAACTTACAGGGAGCAGGGAAGCGAGGAATCAGCAAACCACTCGATGATATATATATATATATATATATATATATATATATATATATATATATATATATATATATATGAACAAACGTAAGTGATTACCTCGCCGCTACAAATAATTTGTGTGTATTAGCGCTCATAGTAACAATACCACAATACTTGGTTAATTTTCAAGTCACGAAATGTAAATTTAATGTTGTTGCCGCTTTTTGAATGGTTATGTATCTGATTTTATGGGTTGAATAGTGGAGCTCCCATTGGCTCCACTGTAAGCAGAATTTTATTTACGTTTATTTAATATTTAAATTCATAAAAATAAAAAAATTGTTGTCACGTTTTTTATAATGAATAAGAACGATAGGCAAAATTCCCAAAAAAGTGCAGTTCTTCTTTAAGCTCCATCAGGTTGGATGATAAGCGTTGGTTTTTCATCCAGGATATCTCAGTACATTGCTGATTTAATCTTTCCCTCCATCTTAACAAGTCTCCCAGTTCCTGCCGCTGAAAAACACCCCACCACCATCACTTCACTGTCAGGATGATATTGGCCTGGTGATGTGCAGTGTCGCTGGTTTCCCCCAAACATAATGCCGACAATTCACGGCAAATAGTTTATTGTTTGTCTCATCAGACCAGATAATTTTGTTTCTGATTGTCTGATAGTTTTTCTGGTGCATTTTAGCAATTTTTTTTTACTAAAAAAGGCTTTCATCTGGCCACTATACCATACAGGCCTGATTGGTGGTTTGCTGCAGAGATGGTTGTCCTCAAAGAAGGTTCTCCTCTCTCCACAGAGGAATGCTGTAGCTCTGATGGAGTGACCGTCAGGTTCTTGATCCCCTCGCTGACCTTACTAAGATGAATGCAGCAATGTACAGAGACATCCGGGATGAAAACCAACACTTTCCATTCAACCTAATGGAGCTTGATTGGTGTTACAAAGAGGAATGGGCAAAACTGCCCAAAGATAGGTATGCCAAGTTTGTGGCATCGTATTCAAAAAGACTTAAGGCTGTAATTGCTTTCAACAGTACATCAACCAAGTATTGAGTAAAGGCTGTGAATATATATATATAACACATTTGCAAAATAATAAAAAAACCTTTATGTTGTCATTATGGAGTATAGTGTGTAAATTTTTGAAGACAAAACTTGGCTGTAACATAATAGGTGGAAAAAGTGAAGTGGTATGAATACTTTCTGGATGCACTGTTCTATAATTTCAGTATATGACTGATCGCTTCTTAGTAGGTGTGTAATAAATAACCAATATACATAAAACATCAATTTTTTTCAAATTTTTAATGTGAATTGATTTAAAAGAAAACTGCATTTTTTCTTTTTGGAATTGTTTACTACCATGAATTGACTAACGTGGACCCCGACTAAAACAAGTTGAAAAACTTATTCGGGTGTTACCATTTAGTGGTCAACTGTACGGAATATGTACTGAACTGTGCAATCTACTAATAAAAGTTGCAATCAATCAATCAATCAATCAATCAATCAATAAAGACAAGAAGACAAAAGGTTTTGTGTTTTGCACTGCAATTTGTAATAATTGGCTCATTCTAGGTGGCTAAGAATGGAGCTAATGCGGGCAATCCATTGTGTTTCTAAATCACTTTTTTGCGGGAAATCCATTGTGTTTCTAAATCACTTTGAAAAGGCTTCCAAAATACACCAACATAACTTGTTTTACATTTCCTAACCTGTTTACAAGCTGTGGCAAAATTGTTATTGTAAGAGCAAACAATGAGGAACTGTTTTTGTAGTGTAGTGACACATCGGCTTGCTCCAGCAAGAGGTAAGCTAGCTACTGCGTCAACAGCTGAATGGCTTTTGAGTTTGTAATGCACAACACAATGCGATAGTACACCAATCTGTACTGACTGAAAAACATGAACGATATTTTTACAGTATCTGTAAAGTATTAGCCCACATTTTATGCCCTGTTTGTACACAGCTACCCTGACAGTTAATGTACTGTAGTTTTAATAACAAGTGTGCCATGCTGCAAGAATCCATAGAAATATTATAGTAATGTGCAGTTGTTCATTTCGTTCAGCTGGTCCGGGATTTTTTTTTTCCTGTTGATTTTGGGTAAGCACTCCATTTTTGTCGCCAAAGCTTGCCTCCAAGTTCCACATTTACATCTTCGAGTTCCACCAACCTCACTCTCTTGGTTTCCATCGTTTCACAATCTCTTTGTGCTTGCTTCTATGAGCAGCAGTTCATCCTCTGTATATTCAGGTTGAAAGAGGATATGGTATTTTGACAAAAATAGCTGTATTCGTTGTCTGTTACCAAGTCTGCCATGATTAGAACACACACGTTTATTTTCAGAAGGAGGAACACACATTTTTTTGCGGAAAGTCGGAAGTGCGTTGCTTTGCAAACGGAAAAAAATGCGCTGAGGAAAGAAGTTCCGTCAATGCTTAACATGACCAAAATTCGGTTAATATTGCACATATTACATGGTGTTATGAACATGTCTGTTACTACATTATATATATACAACGTTGATGGAGGGTTTTTAAGTTGTTTTAGAGGGTTTTGAAGACTACAATGGTGACAAATTCCATTAGCCACATTTTTCAAGTGTTTTCGATCATCTCTAAAATCCTTTAAAAAAAAAAAAAAAAAAAGAATATATATATATATATATATATATATATATATATATATATATATATATATATATATATATTAGGGCTGGGCAACAATTAAAAATTTTAATCGCAGTTAATCGCACTATTTCTCTGATTAATCGCGATTAACTGCATTGTATACGCAAAGCCCAATAATGAATTCTAAAGTAGTGTGTAGTGCAACTTTATTGGAATATTCCCCCACATGAACAAAAGCGCCAAAACATTTGTTGTGCAAACACAATTTAAATCAGTCCTTGTTAAACAGTAGCAGTTAAATAGCATATTTTATGAAAATCAACTCAAAAAATGTAAATACAAACATTTAAGCTTATTACTACCACTGCCAGGGTATTGAAGTTATCCTGTTTGTTATGGAAAATAAATATAATCTACATACAAATCTCTGAGCCACAATCATAACATCTGAACAGGCAATTTCTGAGGTAACAGCAGAAACATTTTTTTTATCAGGGATCTTATGTTTAAAAAACCTATATTATAGGTAGTAGGCTGTTTTAGGGAATTTTTGATCAAATTATCCGTAGTAGCAATATTAATAATGTTGTGTTTATTCTGCGTAGTGCACTTGAAATAATTATGACCATATCTAGGAATTGATATGATGGGAATTTTCCGATTGTTTGTTTGGTGCTTTGACAAACTGAACGCATATACATGGTACTCTATTGTGATGTTATGAGCCAGGGAATAAATGAACTACCCTACCCAGCATGCAACAGGAGTGACGAGCATGCGCGGTAGCCCGGTATGGGTTGTGTGTCGCCATGACGGCATCTTGTATGTTGTGATATGCACGCTCTGAAAGCAAACGTTAAGAACTCAGCCAAAACTCCTCGTCTGCATTATTCATAAATAGACAGACAACACATATACTCCGCTGCTTCACAGGCCGCTGGATGTAGCCGGCAAAGTATTCCCATGCTAGCTAGCCGGTCTAGCAAGCAAGCGTCATTCAGTCCAAAACGGCCCGATCTATCCACATTCAGAATTGTCTGGCGGTCGTAAGTGATCCCGGAGTGACCACGCTGTAAGCCAGCCATGAAATTTGCAGAATTGTCCGGTATTTTTGCCAAATGTTCCATCTTTACCAAGAGCCCCTCGACGCCGGGCGACGCCATCTTGTTAAGTTAAAGGCGTTAACAAAATAAAAGCATGTTAACAACATACGCAAATGTGCGATAAAATAATTGTCGGCGTTAATAGATTGATGAGTTAACTCCTAATTAACACATTAATTTGCCCACCCCTAATATATATATATATATATATATATATATATATGTTTTTCTCTATCATAATGATTGTAAATGCAACATTACAAAAATAGTGCATAATAAATAAAATAAATAAAAAAAAACGGGTTAATTGATCCACTATACACAGCTGGAAGCTCTTTTTGTGATTACCATATCTTCCAGACGACACAGCACCCCTGAGATATAAGCTGCACCCACAAATTTTTAGAGGAAAAAAATATGTTTCCATATATTAGCTCTTCCAGACTACAAGCCGCAGATATATACATTGTGGAATGAGTTTTTTACACAGAAATATTTTGTAAATGTTTATTATACCTTAACTGTTTCCAAAAGGTGTCTGTTACAAGGCAGTAAACGGCTGATCAAACACAACAGGAGTCATCATCATCCACCGACTAGCTGTGGAAGCTAGCATTCCAATCAGCTAAACACACTCAATAAGTCCATAGTGACTTTTTGGTGAATTTATTGAGGAATTTGTGAAACTGAAACCATACAAAAAGAATGCCTTTGTAAGTCAATAATACTAACACAGACACTCGTAAACGTGTTAGCATATTAGCTCATGCTAACGACGCTAGCTTCATTGCATTACGATAGCACGGACAAATAGACATCACACATGGGACAGTTTAGTTAGTAAGAATTGTTTTACAAACGTTTGTAGGTACACAGTGGAATTTACAAACTTGGAATGATAAATTAAGATTAATTTAGATTAAATATGCTATGGACGCTTATTTCATCAAACAGGAAGTGAGCAAACTTGTCCAAAAGATGGCACCATAACACAAACAATTACACACCGTTTTAGTCCTGTGCTTGGGTTTTTTGTGAACTCTTGAACACAAAACATTATGGACATATGCAAAAAAAAAAAACATAAATTTAGCTATGTTCCTTTTTCACTTCTAGTGAAACTCATTCAAGACTTGTACTATTAAAGTAAACAAAAAAAGTGTCCACGACAAAATGTGCAATATGGGCACGATTAAGTTTGGAAGAGTTTTACATTGTTTAAGTTGAAGGT
Source organism: Nerophis ophidion (assembly GCF_033978795.1). Classification (NCBI taxonomy): domain Eukaryota; kingdom Metazoa; phylum Chordata; class Actinopteri; order Syngnathiformes; family Syngnathidae; genus Nerophis; species Nerophis ophidion. The sequence continues at coordinate 53,375,501 of NC_084616.1, forward strand.
TAACTACACTGAATAAACTCGATAAAACTTTTACAATGTGTAAAGAATGTGAAACAACACTGGAATACAGCAATAGCACAACTAATCGAAACACACACCTGTTGAGAAGACATGAAGAAACTAGGAATGAGATACCTAGTACAGTGAGCTCAAAGACACAACAGGACAAACACACAAATATTCAAGGCTTCATTTAAGAAAAATGTGGACATAACGCCACTGAAGCCAAATTAATAACGTCTCCAATAGCCTGTTTGATTCTTAAACACTTGAGATCATAGTGTTGTTGAGAACAGGGGTTTTCAAAGCATTATAAACACATTGGTGCCTCAGTAGATACGTCCCAAGTTGACAACATTTTACGAACAAATGCATGCCAAGGATGCAGTAAATTTGTGGCATAAGTGGAAATTAAATATTTAGTCTGTTTTTATTACTAGAGTAGCTTTCCAAAGTGTTTTACATCCAATTTATGACAGCAACAAACACTATAACATTGTTCTGTATGTCATGTCAAAAGCAGTAAAAATACTTGTTCAATGGTATTTAAATAGATAGTACTTTATTGATTCTTTCAGGACAGTTCCCTCAGGAAAATTTAAATTTTATAAAATATATGTATTTAGAGATAAAAGTACAACAACAAACATTCATAATATGAAACGATAAAGTCGAGTTTAAATAGGAAACTGTACCTGATGGCATCCTAATGCATACAATAGAATTGAATTAAATGAAATCGGATTAAATTCTACCAAATTAAATCAAATCGTTACATTTTAAAATGTATTATTTCTGAATCATATTGTTCTCCATGTGTCCAGATTCATATTGAATGATCTCATATTATAGATAAACCCACACCTGTACTTTTTAGGATGAATTAAAAGTTGGATTACAATCATTACTAAAAGTGTATTTAATTCAATGGTTAATGATTGTAAAACAACATTCTGTAAACGTGATTGTCAATGTTTAATAGGTTACACGATTTAAATAGTATTCTTTCTTTTTGAGGCCTGTCAAGTCACCACTCAAGTAAAGCTCCATACACCACACTAAAGTTCATATAAGTTCCACGTCGATATGCACACACTAGCCACTGATATGATCTGTAATTTGACTGGTATTTGTTTAATTGTGGCCTCTGCTATATTGTTTCTTGCTTGGTGGACTTTTGTAACTCATTACTCTTTTTATTGGAGGATTGTTTGAACAACGTTAAAGAAAGCAGGAAGTAATACTTGCTTTCAGGTCTTCACTGGTCTAGTGCCTATACAACTCTGTATTCAGAAAATTATGTTGTTCATATTTTAAAGTTTTTTACAGTCGCTCGGACACATTCCCCAATACTTATGTCACTTTTTCAAAACTCTTCACACTGTTCTCCAAACCAACTTTCAGCTTGTCACATTAGTTCATTTCACTTTCAAAATGCACTAAAACTACCAAATCACTTCTTACATGTCTCAAATCAACCCATTCTTCCAGAACACTAGCAAAGGTTGACAGACAACAAACACACTTTTAAGGCTGAGTTTGAGTTTATTTCGAACATGCAAGCATACAACATGATACATCACAATTTCCAGTTTCTCTATTCAACATGTTTGAAAAGGAGTCGGAAGAAGCAGAGTTTATTTAATCCTACACCTTTTCTTTTACGTAGTGGTTGCTAAAATTTTGTCCACTTCCTGTTCTCAATTGAGTCACTATATACCCCCGTAAGGAATCACAATTAAAATAAATAAGTATTACTCGGTGAAGTAAATTACATTTCATATTGTGAGATGAGTAAGATTATGTTTTTAAACGAATGGGTGGATGAAATAAATACAGAATGCTTAACATGGTTCTTCTTCTTTGTACGTTGTTAAACACTTTAAGTTTGAAGTGTTTCTTGAAGTGGATCATATTAGTACATGATTTGATTTCTTTGCTTAATCCATTCCATAATTTAGTTCCACATACAGATACACTGAAGGTCTTAAAGGCCTACTGAAATTAGATTTTCTTATTTAAACGGGGATAGCAGGTCCATTCTATGTGTCATACTTGATCATTTCGCGATATTGCCATATTTTTGCTGGAAGGATTTAGTAGAGAACATCCACGATAAAGTTCGCAACTGTCGGTGTGAAGAGAAAAGCCCTGCCTCTACCGGAAGTCGCAGACGATGACTTCACCCGTGTGATGGCTCCTCACATATTCACATTGATTTTAGGGACGGCGTGGCACAGTAGGAGAGTGGCCGTGCACAACCCGAGGGTCCCTGGTTCAAATCCCACCTAGTACCAACCTCGTCATGTCCATCGTGTCCTGAGCAAGACACTTCACCCTTGCTCCTGATGGGTACTGGTTGGCGCCTTGCATGGCAGCTCCCTCCATCAGTGTGTGAATGTGTGTGTGAATGGGTAAATGTGGAAGTAATGTCAAAGTGCTTTGAGTACCTTGAAGGTAGAAAAGCGCTATGAAAGTACAACCCATTTTAATGGGAGCCTCCAACAAAAAGTGCCATTCGGACCGAGAAAACGACAATTTCCCCATTAATTTGAGTGAGGATGAAAGATTCGTGTTTGAGGATATTGATAGCGACGGACTAGAAAAAAAAAACCGAGTTAAAACAAAACAAAACGCGATTGCATTCGGATGGATTCCGATGTTTTTAAACACATTTACTAGGATAATTCTGGGAAATCCCTTATCTTTCTATTGTGTTGCTAGAGTTAAATAGTACCTGATAGTTGGAGGTGTGTCTCCACGGGTGTGTTGACGCCAGTGTCTCAGGGAAGTCGACGGCAGCTTCATGGACGGCCCAAGCTCAGTTTTTCTCCGGTAAGAAGCGACTTTTTAACCACAATTTTCTCACCGAAACCTGCTGGTTGACATTCCATCGGGATTCATGTTTGCTTGACCGTGCTCTGATCCATAGTAAATTTTCACCTCCGGGAATTTTAAACAGGGAATCACCATGTGTTTGTGTGGCTAAAGGCTAAAGCTTCCCAACTTCATCTTTCTACTGTGACTTCTCCAATATTAATTGAACAAATTACAAAAGATTCAGCAACATAGATCTCCAAAATACTGTGTAATTATGCCGTTAAAGCAGACGACATTTAGCTGTGTGTGTGTGCATAGCGCTCATACTTCCTAAAAACCTGTGACGTCTTGCGTACACGTCATCATTACACAACGTTTTCAAGACGAAACTCCTGGGAAATTTAAAATTGTAATTTAGTAAACTAAAAAATCCGTATTGGCATGTGTTACAATGTTAATATTTCATCATTGATATATAAACTATCAGACTGCGTGGTGGGTAGTAGTGGGTTTCAGTAGGCCTTTAAGGGTTTTAAATTAGTTTTCTCTAACATTAAATGTCATCTCTTTTGTTGAGAAGAATTGTTGTATATTCTTGGGTAGCAGGTTATAGTTTGATTTGTGTATAATTTTAGATTTTTGCAAATCCACTAAGTCCTGGAATTTCAGTATTTTTAAATTAAAAAATAAGTTTTTTTTATGTTTTCTATATCCAACATTATGTATGATTTCTTTACCCAACCATTTTTTCACCCACAAAACAATGACCTATTGAACACTGACAACAGGTAGCATTTTACAATGTTTTTATGTGTAAAACAAGGACATCTCTGTTTATAATTCACAGCAACATACAGTATATGTTACTGGAATGAATCAGACATGATGCAGAATGCTTCAATATATTTTATGTTTTTTATTATTTTCTTCTTTTTTTTTGCACTGAGTAATTCCAAAATACAAGAATTTGTATACGGGCTTCACGGTGGCAGAGGGGTTAGTGCGTCTGCCTCACAATACGAAGTTCCTGCAGTCCTGGGTTCAAATCCAGGCTCGGGATCTTTCTGTGTGGAGTTTGCATGTTCTCCCCGTGAATGCGTGGGTTCCCTAAGGGTACTCCGGCTTCCTCCCACTTCCAAAGACATGCACCTGGGGATAGGTTGATTGGCAACACTAAATTGGCCCTAGTGTTTGAATGTGAGTGTGAATGTTGTCTGTCTATCTGTGTTGGCCCTGCGATGAGGTGGCGACTTGTCCAGGGTGTACCCCGCCTTCCGCCCGATTGTAGCTGAGATAGGCGCCAGCGCTCCCCCGCGACCCCAAAAGGGAATAAGCGGTAGAAAAAAGGATGGATGGATGGAAGAATTTGTATACACACACACTGATACAGATACAATAGTAATGCTAATCTACTCAGTCTTCTCCATTTGGCCACAGGTTCTCATCTACATCACATCTTATGTCATCTAAGGCAATACACCTAGGAAAAAATCTTTTGGCCTGGCTGATCCATCCCTGGCAATCTTCTCCTAATATGTCCAGGCATCCAGCATTCATTGTGTCCTGGAGGGACATTTGATCATGTGGATGGTGGTCAAATACGATTTGAAATATCTGTCATTAAAATATTACTGTAGAATTGCAGCAAATTGCTGTCTTATTCAAGTTTGTATTATGTTATTGTTTTGAACCTAAGTTAAACAGTTTTGAAACCAGTATGTAAGCATGTGTAAACTGGCCTGTAAGTTGACAGAGTTTTGGTGATTGTGTTGAAGTGAGAAAATAATTAATGTGATTTTAAAGTTGTAGTCATTGAATGCATTTTGTGCCACAGAAATGATAATTGATCCTCAGTTTAGCGAAGTGGTTCTCAAATGGAGGTACGCGTACTTGAAGGTATGCCAAGGGGTACGTGAGATTTTAAAAAAATATTCTAAAAATAGCAACTATTCAAAAATCTTTTATAAATATATTAATTGAAAAATACTTAAACAAAATATGAATGTAAGTTCAAAAACTGTGAAAAGAAATGCAACAATGCAATATTCAGTGTTGACAGCTAGATTTTTTTTGTGGACATGTTCCATAAATGTTAATGTTAAAGATTTCTTTTTTGTGCGAAATGTTTAGAATTAAGTTCATGAATCTAGATGGATCTTTATTACAATCCCCAAAGAGGGCACTTTAAGTTGATGATTACTTCTATGTGTAGAAATTTTTATTCATAATTTGAATCACTTGTTTATTTTTCAACAGGTTTTTAGTTATTTTCATATCTTTTTTTCCAAGTAGTTCAAGAAAGACCACTACAAATGAGCAATATTTTGCACTGTTATACAATTTAATGAATCAGAAACTGATGACATAGTGATGTATTTTACTTCTTTATCTCTTTTTTTCAACCAAAAATGCATTGATCTGATTAGGGGGTACTTGAATTAAAAAAAATGTTTATAGGGGGTAAATCACTGAAAAAAGGTTGAAATCCACTGGTTTAGCCCATTTACACTTCTGTTGTGCTCACTGTGTGAAGAGTTTTGAAAAAGTGACCTAATTATTGGGAAATGTGTCTGAGCGACTGTAAAAAAAAACCCTGTAATAATAGCACTCGGTATCGGCGGACAAAAAATGTTTTTCCTTGAACCTTGACACAGCCCTCCTCAAATATTGGGGAACACATCTAAGAACGTGCTTCTATTTTCTGACAAGTGTATAAAGGGAATGCTTGTTAAAATAAGGCCTTAAAACGCTGCCTTCATCAATGCTGCTCCAGCAAAGGGCTTAGAGGCCCAGAAGAGTTCCCTGCAAACTCCCTTTGTGACTGTGTGCGATCTAAGCCCCTCCCCAACTGTGGCTGCTCTGACTCATCGGTTCTCCAGTCACCTCTTCGCCTGTTTTCAAAACATACACCTCTCCACTGACACCAAGAGTATGTTTATTCTGGAAACAGCCATTAATGCAACACCTTTTGTGTTAAACATACAGAGTGAGATGATTTTGTTCAGTTAATATATCCATTTTAATGGACAGGAAAATGATAACATTTGCATGCATTTTTTCTTAAGAGCATTTTTTTGCTGAAATAATTGCAAAAACCAAACTCCTTGTCCAGTTATACACTCTTTATAAGGCTTATCTCACTCTCAAGTCAGCTGGAAGTTCTTGTGCATTGTCCCCCCTGCCATACACACACTCAATGACAGCAGGGGTTAAAGACAGCAGATGTTTGGCTGCATGGGTGTGCGCGTGTGTGTGTGTGTGTGTGTGTGTGTGTACGTGCGTGCGTGTACAAGTGTGTTTGTCTGTGTTAGACAATGAGTGGAAGCTCCCGATACCATCAACAGCAGGAAGGCGATTGACGGTATCAGATGTCAGCAAAGTGCTCTCATCCCCACCTCCCAGTGGTAACACATGGGAGCTCATTTTCCCCCTGAACTTGTGTAATTGTTGGAGTGTGCTTGTTTGCGGTTAGTTCTGTAGAAATAGTCATATAATAGTCAAACACTCGTCTCAGAAGTATTTATTTCTGTTATCTGGTGTTGCTATATAGAAGTGGGAACCTATAAAGGACAACTGCACTTTTTTGGGAAGTTTGTCTATTGTTCACAATCCTTATTTAAGACATGACAACGGATGGATAGATTTTTTTTTTTGATGCGTTCCAAATGTTAAAGAAACGTAAATAAAAATTTGCAATAAGAGCGCCATTATTTCGCCCATAAAATCCGATAAATAACAATTCAAAACCAACCAGCAATACTCACATCACTCAATATTCAAGTTACATTTTGTGACTTGAATATTAACCAAGTATTAGTGATATTGTAATTATAAGCGCAAACGCAGACAAACTATTTATTGCGGTGGCGTGATCACTAGCTTGTGTCCCCATGTTTACATCGTCGGGTGGTCTGCTGCTTCCTCGCTTCCTTGCTCCCCGTAAGTTTAATGTAGATCATAAATCATGCCTTTCACCTAGGGCTGGGGGATATATCGAATATACTCAATATATCGCGGGTTTGTCTCTGTGCGATGTAGAAAATGACTATATTGTGAGTATTCGAGTATACGTTCTCACCCAGTTGCTTTTAGCTGCGGGCATTACACTACAGGCGTTTCTCACTCTTTCTTGTCTCTCCTTCTCGCAAAGAGATAAAATAAGTGCACCTTGTTACATACGTCACACACTGTCGCGTGTGCAATGTCATACGCCCTCGCCAAGCAGAGAGGTAGCGACATGGTAACGTTACCTGTGGTGTAAGCGGAGTGCTGTGAGTGGTAATATGAGAGAGAGAAGGTGCGAATCTGGTAACAAATGAAGGAAGAAGAATTAATTCCCAAGAAAAACAGCACGAGCTCCATCATCTGGCAGTGGTTTGGCTTCAAGCTGGAAGATGTTGAACAAACAACAGTAGTATTTCAAGTATGCAGCAAAAGCGTTGCTACAAAAAGTAGCAGCACTACTAATTTGTAGCATGATTTGAAAATTCACCCGCTAGAGAATGAAGAGTGCTTGAAACTCTGCACGTCAACATCTCCGGCCGGTGCCACACAAAAAATGCACTGAACCAATTGAGCCTGGCGTGTTTCATTTCCAGATCAAAACCATATGAAAAAAACAGTCAACAACAGGAGATAACGTCCGCAGAAATCTACCACATAGCGAAGGACAACAAGGACATGTCCACCCATATTCAGTTGAATATGCTACAAAGACAACATATTTGATGTTCAAACTGATAAACTTTTTTATTTTTTGCAAATAATCATTAACTTTAGAATTTGATGCCAGCAACAAGTGACAAAGAAGTTGGGAAAGGTGGCAATAAATACTGATAAAGTTGAGGAATGCTCATCAAACACTTATTTGGAACATCCCACAGGTGTGCAGGCTAATTGGGAACAGGTGGGTGCCTTGATTGGGTATAAAAGCAGCTTCCTTGAAATTCTCAGTCTTTCACAAACAAGGATGGGGCGAGGGTCACCACTTTGTAAGCAAATTGTCGAACGGTTTTAGAACATTTTCTCAATGAGCTATTTCAATCAATCAATCAATCAATGTTTACTTATATAGCCCTAAATCACTAGTGTCTCAAAGGGCTGCACAAACCACTACGACATCCTCGGTAGGCCCACATAAGGGCAAGGAAAACTCACACCCAGTGGGACGTCGGTGACAACAATGACCCAGTGGGACGTCGGTGACAATGATGACTATGAGAACTTTGGAGAGGAGGAAAGCAATGGATGTCGAGCGGGTCTCACATGATACTGTGAAAGTTCAATCCATAATGGATCCAACACAGTCACAAGAGTCCAGTCCAAAGCGGATCCAACACAGCAGCGAGAGTCCCGTTCACAGCGGAGCCAGCAGGAAACCATCCCAAGCGGAGGCGGATCAGCAGCGCAGAGATGTCCCCAGCCGATACACAGGCGAGCAGTACATGGCCACCGGATCGGACCGGACCCCCTCCACAAGGGAGAGTGGGACATAGGAGAAAAAGAAAAGAAACGGCAGATCAACTGGCCGAAAAAGGGAGTCTATTTAAAGGCTAGAGTATACAAATGAGTTTTAAGGTGAGATTTAAATGCTTTTACTGAGGTGGCATCTCAAACTTTTACCGGGAGGGCATTCCAGAGTACTGGAGCCCGAAATGAAAACGCTCTATAGCCCACAGACTTTTTTTGGGCTTTGGGAATCACTAATAAGCCGGAGTACTTTGAACGCAGATTTCTTGCCGGGACATATGGTACAATACAATCGGCAAGATAGGATGGAGCTAGACCGTGTAGTATTTTATACGTAAGTAGTAAAACCTTAAAGTCACATCTTAAGTGCACTGGAAGCCAGTGCAGGTGAGCCAGTACAGGCGTAATGTGATCAAACTTTCTTGTTCTTGTCAAAAGTCTAGCAGCCGCATTTTGTACCAACTGTAATCTTTTAATGCTGGACATGGGGAGACCCGAAAATAATACGTTACAGTAATCGAGACGAGACGTAACAAACGCATGGATAATGATATCAGTGTCTTTAGTGGACAGAATGGAGCGAATTTTAGCGATATTACGGAGATAAAAGAAGGCTGTTTTAGTAACGCCTTTAATGTTTGACTCAAAGGAGAGAGTTGGGTCAAAGATAACACCCAGATTCTTTACCGTGTCGCCTTGTTTAATTGTTTGGTTGTCAAATGTTAGAGTTGTATTATTAAATAGAGGTCGGTGTCTAGCAGGACCGATAATCAGCATTTCCGTTTTTTTGGCGTTGCGTTGCAAAAAGTTAGCGGACATCCATTGTTTAATTTCATTAAGACACGCCTCCAGCTGACTACAATCCGGCGTGTTGGTCAGCTTTAGGGGCATGTAGAGTTGGGTGTCATCAGCATAACAGTGAAAGCTAATACCGTATTTGCGTATGATGTCACCTAGCGGCAGCATGTAGATGCTGAAGAGTGCAGGGCCAAGGACCGAACCCTGGGGAACTCCACACGTTACCTTAACGTAGTCCGAGGTCACATTGTTATGGGAGACACACTGCATCCTATCAGTAAGATAAGAGTTAAACCAAGACAGGGCTAAGTCTGACATACCAATTTGTGTTTTGATACGTTCTAATAAAATAATTTGATCGACAGTATCGAAAGCAGCGCTAAGATCGAGGAGCAGCAACATAGATGACGCATCAGAATCCATCGTTAGCAATAGATCATTAGTCATTTTTGCCAGGGCTGTCTCCGTGGAGTGATTTGCCCTGAAACCGGATTGAAAGGTTTCACATAGATTGTTAGACACTAAGTGTTCATTTAACTGCTCCGCAACAATTTTTTCGAGGATTTTTGAAATAAAGGGAAGGTGAGACACCGGTCGTAGGGATTTTACCATCTACGGTTCGTAAAATCATCAAAAGGTTCAGAGAATCTGGTGAAATCACTGCATGTAAGCGATGATATTACCGACCTTTAACCCCTCAGGCAGTACTGCATCAAAAACCGACATCAGTTTTTAAAAGATATCACCACATGGGCTTAGGAACACTTCAGAAAACCACTGTCAGTAACTGCAGTTGGTCGCTTCATCTATAAGCACAAGTTAAAACTCTACTATACAAAGCCAAACCCATTTATCAACAGCACCCAGACACGCCGCCCGCTTCGCTGGGCCTGAGCTCATCCAAGATGGACTGATGCAAAGTGGAAAAGTGTCCTGTGGTCTGACGAGTCCACATTTTCAATTATATTTGGAAACTGTGGAAGTGGTGTCCTCCAGAACAAAGAGGAAAATAACCATCCGGATTGTTATATGCGCAAAGTTCAAAAGCCAGCATCTGTGATGGTATGGGGGTCTAGTAGTGCCCAAGGCATGGGTAACTTACACATCTGTGAAGGCACCATTAATGCTGAAAGGTACATACAGGTTTTGGAGCAACATATGTTGTCATCCAAGCAACGTTATTATGGACGCCCCTGCTTATTTCAGCAAGACAATGCCAAGCCCTGTGTAACAACAGCGTAGTTTCGTAGTAATAGAGTCCGGGTACTTTCCTGGCCCACCTGCAGTCCAGACCTGTCTCCCATCGAAAATTTGTGGCGCATTATGAAGTGTAAAAATACGACAGCGGAGACCCCGGACTGTTGACCGACTGAAGCTCTACATAAAACGAGAATGGGAAAGAATTCCACTTTCAAAGCTTCAACAATAAGTTTCATCAGTTCCCAAACGTTTATTGAGTGTTGTTAAAAGAAAAAGTGATGTAACACGGTGGAGACCATGTCCTTTCCCAACTACCTTGGCACAAGTTGCAGCCACTTGAAAAAGGGAGGTTTTTTTGGGTTGGTGCACTAATTGTTAGTATATCTTGTGTTGTTTATGTTGATTTAAAAAAATAATAATAATAATAATAATTCTTCTGCGGCCCGGTGGTTGGGGACCACTGCTTTAAGTGATATTCAGTCCAATTCAGTAAGTACAAAAGTTTTTCCAAAATATGAATTTACATAAATGTTCTTCAAATCAAACATTTCTCTTCATGTTGAGGTCACAACTGCAACATTTTTGGATTGCCTTCTTTTTTATCAAAATGTTAGCTACAAAAATGCAACTGATTGTGAGTGGCCATACTAGGTTTTTTTCCCCTGCTCACATAATGGCAAAACATGTTTGTTGCGACTAATGGGCAACACAAGGATTAATATGACTTCTGTGTATAAGCAAGTGACTTCAATAGGGCACCACTGTAATGTGGACATTAAAAGCACTATAAATGTGAAGTACATAAAAGCCTAATTTCTGATGTCTTAAGATGTGCCTATCTGCAATTAAATGATGTAACATTAGTAGGGCGACATTTTAACACGTTAGCTTTGCATTTTAATTGGCACACTTAGGTATACAACAAGTGGCAGTTCAGTTCTGAGAGTTAATGTAATACTCAGTGGGCCTCCATTAAATGGAAGCCTACACAGCATGGTCAGCTCCAAGTGCAAGTCAATCATCATATTTTTGTTGTTTAGCTATATGTAATCATACTAGAAATGTATGTTGATGGAGAGTCAAGAACATATATCTGCCAAAGCAGTCAAAGCTGAGCTCTGTGCATTGTAAAAGATTAAATAGCCAGATGGTCTTTTCTCTGAAGCTAGATAAAATGTCCTCTGAATGTCTTGTCACTTGCACTGATTACAGACTAAATGGAAAGAGGTGGTGGGGCTTTTGTGTCCCCATCAACCTCAATGAGATGTCATTGAACTTAACTACGATGTTATGTTAGGTTCGTTTTTGGTGAAGGCCAAATTAATTTACACTTTTTTTCTCATTTTAAACGAGAATTGTGTGCAATAAAATGTAAGAGATGCTCAATGGTTAGTTTCCGTTCTGTTCTTTTTAGGTATTCCGCCTTTTAGTCCAGTTAGGCCGAAATATGTATGATTTGCATTGACTATCCATTTTAGTCTTTTATGAAACAGACGGTTCAAAAGTTTTGTCAGCTATAATGCTTCCACACATCGCTCTGTCCACTAGCAAGACATGTAATCATTGACTCGGCCTTGTAGTTTCTGAAGCATGTTGTTAAACAGACCACTTCAGGGGACACAGTTCCCATGAGCCAGAACTTTTATCTACTGCCAGTGAGGGCAGCAAGTGAGGTGTATTTATAGTTTGCACTCTGAATATACTATACATGTGTTAGAACACTCCTTTCCTTGGTGTCTCTAACTGGGTGTTACTTGGGATTCTAGTAGGTTCTTCCATTTGTTTTCGATGTAAACATCCTCACCTCTTACAGTCAATGTTAATGTTTTAGAAGTTGAAAAGTCTTCCTGATATTTCGTGTGTTGTAACATTTAGTGACTATGTCGAACTTCAATTACTCTGTTTAAATCATGGGTGTGAAACTCTGGCCCGCGGGCCAAATCTGGCCCGCCGTGTAATTAAATTTGGCCCTTGAGGCAATATCAATTTTGCATTAGAGCTGGCCCGCCGGTGTTATACAGCGTTGGTGCCACTGAAACACCGCATTCACCGCTAATACTCATACTTGCCAACCCTCCTAATTTTCCCGGTAGACTCCCGAAGTTCAATGCCCCTCCCAAAAATCTCCCGGGGCAGCCATTCTCCCGAATTTCTACCGATTTCCACCTGGACAACTATATTGGGGGCGTGCATTTAAGGCACTGCCTTTTGCGTTCTCTACAACCTGTCGTCACGTCCGCTTTTCCTCCATACTAACAGCGTGTCACATAATATTCGTGGCTTTTACACACACACACACGCACAAGTGAATGCAAGGCTTACTTGGTCAACAGCCATACAGGTCACACTGTGGGTGGCCATATAAACAACTTTAGCACTGTTACAAATATGCGCCACACTGTGAACCCACACCAAACAAGAATGACAAACACATTTCGGGTAAACATCCGCACCGTAACACAACAGAATAAATACCCAGAACCCCTTACAGCACTAAATCTTCCGGGAAACTTCCAGCAAACTGACCAATAATTAACGTTTTATTCATGCATTTTCTCTTGCTACTTCAAGGCTTGAATGTTTGGTTCATTCATTATTGTTATTTTATTTTCAAATGTATTATTAGCCTGTGGAAAAAATTTGATATTTACCTCAGAAGATTGCAAATAGAAAAAAAGGCATAACATTTTTATTTACATTTTTTTTTTATATGCCATTGATATTTTTTAAATTATTATTATTATTGTTTGAAACTGGATTTTGCAAGTCACTAAAGTTATATAAGCCTTGCTTGTTCAATATTTAATGCACAACTTGTTTGGGTCCCTATTAAAAGGTAAATTTGTTCAACCTTGGCCCGCGGCTTTGTTCCGTTTTAATTTTTGGCCCACTCTGTATTTGAGTTTGACACCCCTGGTTTACATCATGGATTATTTGTCTGTTAGGAGGAATATGCAACCGTAGTTCTCCTGAATTTCATGAACAGGTGTGCCGAAAAACCCATTATTTTTGGTCTACATTTGAATAAAGTAGTGCAGTATGTAGATTAATTGTAAAATAGTTATATTTCATTACACTGTGAATAATGCTTGAGACAAAACTGAGGCATACTATATGCTGAATGGAGCCTGCTTTTGGTGTATTTCTCTCATTAGTATTTGTGCAATTGTTGAACACTCAGTACGTGTCAATGCACTAAATTAGTCCAATTTCTCAAATAGCTCGGCTCTAAATAAGTTTTTTCAACTCAAACCCACCTGGAATTATGCAATTGGAAAAATATCTCTTGAGGGGGTGTGTACGGCCGTAGAGGATCCTTCGTATCGCGCATGCACCAGTCTCAATGCAAGGGCTACAACCAGCAAGCAGATACCATTCAATGAAAACGTGGCAACAATTGTCATGGAGAGGATACTTTTTATTTGCTTCACAAATTAAAAAAAAACATAACATTTTAAAGGACATTGATGGTAGTAAAAAAAGGAACTGATATTTACCTGATAAGGTAGCTAATAAAATGTAAAATGCCGGCTTAATTTGGACTCCCAAACAAAATACGAATGAGAGGAAAGATAATGAAGCAGCTTTATTAAAGGCAAATAATAAAGCGTACACAAACTTCTTCAAGCTGCATTTGTGCAGATTTAAAACTCCTTACATCAATCGACAGTCTTATGATTTAACTCCGAGTTAGTCAAAAGTTTTGTTTACATGATTCTTCGTCCAAAAATTCATTAGAAAAAACTGTTCTGCCGGCCTGTTTTTGCTTCAGACCTGCATCCACCCCGATACATTCTTGGTAGTAGCATCATGTCCGTAGCGCAATCCAAGATAATTTGTTGATGCTGTCTGCTATTTAACATCAGCATAGCCATTACAGGGGCATCACGGTGAAACAGGGGTTACTACATGTGCCTCACAATACGAAGGTCCTTAGTAGTCCTGGATTCAATCGCGGGCTCGAGATCTTTCTGTGTGGAGTTTGCATGTTCTCCCCGTGACTGCGTGGGTTCCCTCCCGACCCCAAAAACATGCACCTGGGGATAGGTTGATTGGCAACACTAAATTGGCCCTAGTGTGTGAATGTGAGTGTGAATATTGTCTGTCTATCTGTGTTGGCCCTGTAATGAGGTGGCGACTTGTCCAGGGTGTACGCCACCTTCCGCCTGAATGCAGCAACCCCAAAAGTGACAAGCGGTAGAAAATGGATGACCGAGAAAACGACAATTTCCCCATTAATTTGAGCGAGGATGAAAGATTTGTGTTTGAGGATATTGATAGCGACGAACTAGAAAAAAAAAAAGTAAAAAAAAAAAAACGCGATTGCAATGGGATGGATTCCGATATTTTTAGACACATTTACTAGGTTAATTCTGGGAAATCCCTTATCTTTCTATTGTGTTGCTAGTGTTTTAGTAAGTTAAATAGTACCTGATAGTCGGAAGGGTGTCTCCACGGTTGTCTTGAAGCGCAGTGTCTTAGGGGAGTCGACGGCAGCTATGGACGGCACAAGCTCAACTTTTCTCTGGCAAGAACTGACTTTTTAACCACAATTTTCTCACTGAAACCTGCTGGTTGACATGTGGTCGGGATCCATGTTGGCTTGACCGCGCTCTGATCCATAGGAAAGTTTCACCTCCAGGAATTTTAAACAAGGAATCACCGTGTGTTTGTGTGGCTAAAGGCTAAAGCTTCCCAACACCATCTTTCTACTGTGACTTCTCCAATATTAATTGAACAAATTGCAAAAGATTCAGCAACACAGATCTCCAAAATACAGTATCATTATGCTGTTAAAGTAGACGACTTTTAGCTGTGTGTGTGTGCAGCGCTCATACTTTCTAAAAACCCGTGACGTTGTGCGTACACGTCATCATTGCACGACGTTTCGAAGACGAAACTCCCGGGAAATTTTAAATTGTAATTTAGTAAACTAAAAAGGCCGTATTGGTATGTGTTGCAATGTTAATATTTCATCATTGATATATAAACTATCAGACTGCGTGGTGGTTAGTAGTGGGTTTCAGTAGGCCTTTAAGGCTCCACTGAAGGCTTGTGTGAAGTCATAGGTCAACCGGCAAAGGAATTAATTTAACCGCGCTAAACGGAAATAAGCGCTTTCCAGTATCAGGCAGGTACATGGCCTGTGACCAATACTCACATTAGAGAAAGTGCCTGGACGCTTGAACTTTACATGTATGTGTAAAAATACAAAAAAACAGCTACTTGAGTAATCAGACTAATTTAGTGAATGGACAGATAGTGATTGAGACTGGTTATTGCAGAGACGACTGCTGCTCAGGGTACCATTGATCTGGGCTCTGAAAGGGTTTGGAAAAAGCACTTTAGTGCAATGTTGAAAGGTTTTCAGATTCTCTTCAGTCAGGCTAAGAGTGAAAAAAACAACCTTCCTTCAGTCAAGAGAAGCCTTTATTACTGTTCTTTGTAGTTCTTGTTAAGTTCTTATAAAACTGCTGCAACGACCACACTAATCACTTCTATTTGTTTGTCAACTGACCACAACCATTATTAATAATTTAGAACCAGCAGGACAGATTTGTGAGATTACTGAACATAATTTTGAATTTCCTTGTTTCATAAACAGATTTGTTAAGAATTAGCAAAGTGTTTGTATATTGCACACGCATCTCGCGGTTAAATGCATGTTCGAAATAAACTCAAACTGAGCATAACTGAACTGTTCCGTACATGTGGAGATCCTGTTGATTTTGTGACCCAAGTTAGGGCTCCCTGATCCTTTTAGCAGCTTTCAGATCAATACATGCAGACATGCATATCTGCATCCAGCACAAGATTGTGATGGGAGCGTGTGTGGCGCACAACAAGCACAA
The DNA here is from genome assembly GCF_033978795.1 of Nerophis ophidion. Lineage (NCBI taxonomy): Eukaryota > Metazoa > Chordata > Actinopteri > Syngnathiformes > Syngnathidae > Nerophis > Nerophis ophidion. The sequence continues at coordinate 53,391,640 of NC_084616.1, forward strand.
GGTGCAGTGTTTGTTTTGCTTTGTTGGCGGTTGTTTGCCAGACAGCGAGAGGTGACAATGAGGGAGATTGTGGTAGCTGTTTGTTTAGAAAAGGGATTTCACAAAGACATTAGGTGATTCTATTTTTGTGGTTGTTGTGAGGCATGTGTCACCACTATTGTTGACCTCTTTTCCAGATTTCTCATTTCTCTGTTGTTCCACCTTTTGGCAGAAACCCACTTTTCCCAGAACTTGTTTTCTCCTCCCCGTTTCGCAAGGAAACCCTGTAAAATCACCACAATATAGTAGAAAATAGCATTCATAAGGCTTATAAAGTATTTTCAATTGTCTTTAATACATAACCCAGTAAAGTTGGTTTGAATGTAACTTAGATATTGGGTTTCACTATGTAAAGCGCTTTGAGTCGCTAGAGAAAAAAGCGCTATATAAATATAATTCACTTCACTTCACTAAAGTTAGATAACTTTGTGCTTTTACGTAAAAACATAACAGCATGCACCTAGGCTATATTTAATCTATGTAATCTGTTTTGTCTTGAACTTTGTTTGGTGTTTTCAGAGTTTACTTTTGGATGTGTATACTAAAACTGAATTGTAAATAATATGATTACATGATCATTACTTAGGTAACACTTGGGGCGGCATGTCGTGTTGGGTAGAGCAGACGTGCCAGAAACTTGAGGGTTGCAGGTTCGCTCCCTGCCTCTTGCCATCCAAATCACTGCCATTGTGTCTTTGGGCTGGACACTTAACCCTTGTACCCAGTGCCGCTCGCACTTGTGAATGAATGATGGGTGGTGGTCGGAGGGAACGTAGGCGCGAACTGGCAGCCACGCTTCCGTCAGTCTACCCTAGGGCAGCTGTGGCTACAAATGGAGCTAACCACCACCAGGTGTGAATGAATGATGGGTTCTCACTTCTCTGTGAAGCGCTTTGAGTGTCTAGAAAAGCGCTATATAAATATAATCCATTATTATTACTTGAATTATAAGTAGTTCCAACCTGGGATGTAACGGTAAACAGTATAATGATAATCTACAGCAAAATTACTAACGGTCAGAAATACTGTTTTCATTTTTTAATGATCAAAAAACCTTCCTCGAAACGCAGCGGCGACTCCGAAGATGGCACATGTGCACTAGCACTGTTTGCAATGGGCAGGAAAACAACACAAGGACCTCACCCTTAGATTTCGCCTTCCTCGTAAATGGACAAAATCTAAAGTCTGAACGTGTTTTGGATTAGTAAAGCATGCTGAGAGTAAGGAAGATAGTCAGCCCATTGCCAGAAAATGCAGGGGAAAAGTATATGCGAAGGGAGACAACACTTCAAACATGATGAGCCAACTCATTCACACGTTGAGTGCAAGGTAAGTCAACTTGTAGCTGAATGCATGATGGAAAGTGTTTAAAAATGAACATATAGTTTGTCTGTCAAATGTATTATCCATTATCCATCCATCCATTTTTTTCTACCGCTTATTCCCTTTTTGGGGTCGCGGGGGGTGCTGGCGCCTATCTCAGCTACAATCGGGCGGAAGGCGGTGTACACCCTGGACAAGTCGCCACCTCATTGCAGGGCCAACACAGATAGACAGACAACATTCACACTCACATTCACACACTAGGGCCAATTTTAGTGTTGCCAATCAACTTATCCCCAGGTGCATGTCTTTGGAAGTGGGAGGAAGCCGGAGTACCCGGAGGGAACCCACGCATTCACGGGGAGGACATGCAAACTTCACACAGAAAGATCCCGAGCCTGGGATTGAACCCAGGACTGCAGGACCTTTGTATTGTGAGGCAGATGCACTAACCCCCTCTGCCACCGTGAAGCCCTCAATTAGTTACACCTAATTGTTACCTCAAGTTATTTGTTATTGGGCGCTATCAATGAGAGCGAGTAGTGTGTGAACACAACACATACTGTAGGAGAGCAAAATGTACTTATGACCGCTGCTACTTTACGTTACTTTTAAAACTTGGTTTTAAAAAATGTCCTAGCAGAATCACTGCAACGTGTTTGTTTGTTTTTTAATAAGAGCAACATTAGGGTTAGTGTGTCACTGTGTGTTTTGTCAGTCAGATGATTATAATAATAATCAGCATCTAATAATAATAATAATACATTTATTTTTTAACTTTTCCCAGAGTGGCCATGCAGCGGGCAAGTTTGATGCCACCGTTACGGTACATCATCATCTACCAACATCACATATACAATACCTGATGCCTTCCAGAAGCAGCTGCTTATGCTCTCTTATGCTTATACCATCTTGCACATTTTTCACATTTATTTTTATTTATTTATGTTATTTAGTTTCTGCCGTATTGCACTTTTTTAGAGCTGCTAATATCGATTAATTTGATAATCGATTAATAATCGAATAAAAGAGACAAACTACATTTCTATCCTTTCCAATACGTTACTTAAAAAAACAGCATACTGGCACCATGTCCTTTCGACTTGCCAAATAAAACAAGGCAAGTGTTACAAAAATGTTATTTTTTTTATAAAGTGCACTATTGTCCTGCACACTAGCAATAATTTTGCTTAGGGGGATTTCTAACCTGGCTTTTACCTATTCCAACCATTCTGTAATGTTGGATGCTGAATTTCTTTCCTCTAGTGGCGTGGTTGTAAGGAAGATTGATTTCATGTTCCATTTGTCTCCAATGTAGTGGCATGTATTGCCAAGGTAGGCTTCCGTGGCTACACTTGTCCACACATCAGTAGTGAGAGCAATTTTGCTCTGGGTGGCTTTTATGTCAGTCTACACTGTATGGAATGTCCGCTCGTACTTCCTCTCCATCAGTTTGGTAAAATGGTTCCTCGAGGGAAGAGTGTAACCATGGTTGAGGACGTGAATCATTTGTCTAAAACCTTCATCCTCCACCATTGATAGTCGCCTCATGTCAGTTACCAACATATTCAGGATATCATAAGTCAGTGCAGCCACTTGCCGTGGTGTGCACACCTTCCTTTGTACCAAGTCTCTAATGCTGGCTTGTTTCTTTCTGAAATGAGAGAAACCATGTTACGAACAAACATAGTAACATCATTTACGTGTAACTCAATACATACGCAGTTGATTTAATTAATAATTTCTGACGTAAAAAAAAATACGCCACCACATTAAAAAAACAGCTAAATTAAATAAATGGACATTGGAGTTACAGAATACACCAATAATAACACAGAAATGTAACTCATCAGATCAAAACTGGATCAGATATAGTACACGTTTCTGTTCTGAATAATAAAGGAATCACTTTACGCTACCTCTGAATCATAGCATGAAATATTCCGGCACCTTCATAACGTTTAGTTATACTAAAGCGTCACTCAAGTCTAAATAGATTTACTGTATATAGCTTTATTGGGCCCGGCTACATTGATCCATTATGAAACCAACCTGAGATATTTCTGTCCGTTACATTTATTTCCAAATTGGTAAACGTGGGTTTTCACTCTCAAAACGGAGTCAAATGTGCCGGAGACACATTATCAGCCCCGCGTTGCAACAAAGACATAACGTTAACGTTACTCATAAAAAATCTATACTTATGAATGCCTGTTGCGACTCGAAACAACACAGAAAATGAAGTCGCTGCACTATCCAAAAAGTTCCTAACACTCTGAAAGTTAATACACAACAGTTGCTGCTGCGCTTCCTTAAAAAAAATCTCCTCGTTAACATAACATTAAAAACACACAAAGACGGACACAACGGATCAATATACTCGGACTATGGACTTAAAAAAGTTACGTACCGTGAGTTCTTCCCTTCATCCACGGCTCCTCTTCAGGTGCTGCCGAAGCAACGTTGTCCTTCTGTGCCACGCGAGGTCCATGCTGCACGTTTTGCAGGAAATGTCTTCTTTGAAGTCTTTAAAATAAAGTGTTCCGACACTTTTGACGACTTAGGTCATACACTTTTCTCCATTGAAGCAATAACCTCAAGATGTTTCTCCGCTGAACTATCCGTACTGTTTTCCTCCGCCATTTTTCGAATGTTTCCAGCAAAGGTGACAGCGTGGTCACGTGAGCTGCACATGACACATCATTGGCTGGCTCACTGCCACCACATGAGACGTAGTCTCAGCGCGGCCCTGGCACTGTTTTGTGTACTGTTTTTGTAGTTATTTGGATTATTGTTTTTCAGCTTTTTGTAAATGCTGCAGTTTATAAATAAAGGTTTAGGGGGATTTTTTTTTTTTAAAAAGCCTCTGCTATCCAACGAATCGATGACTAAATTAATCGCCAACTATTGTTTATAATCAATTTTAATCGATTAGTTGTTGCAGCCCTACACTGTTTAGAATGATTATGATGCTTTCATATGCACAATTAATTTCTACTTGAGGTACATGAAACACTTATCTAAAAAAGTGGTTCCTTCTAAAAGGTTCATCATTTTTAATTTGTTATTTGGTGTTTTTTTTATTTTTAAAAAAACCTAATAAAAATATTTCAGTATAAGTACTTGTTGAAAATTTTAAGCACATTTAAAAATGATAATGATAACCGTCATCATTTTGGCCACAATAACCGTGATAAAAGAAATGGTCATACCGTGACATCCCCAGTATTTATCGCATCTATTGTGAATGTGTAATTGTTATTACTGTATATTTTGTTTTTTTGTCTGATACAGTATGTATGTATGAGTGTTGTATATCCCAATCAGCATATTAAATGTGTTTCTTGACAAACAATATCAGTATTAAATAACCACAGAAGCTTGTTTTTCTATGAACTGTATGTGGTTCCTCTGGCCTGATAGCTCTCAGGATATCAATCAATCAATGTTTACTTATATAGCCCTAAATCACTAGTGTCTCAAAGGGCTGCACAAACCACTACGACATCCTCGGTAGGCCCACATAAGGGCAAGGAAAACTCACACCCAGTGGGACATCGGTGACAACAATGACCTAGTGGGACGTCTGTGACAATGATGACTATGAGAACCTTGGAGAGGAGGAAAGCAATGGATGTCGAGCGGGTCTAACATAATACTGTGACAGTTCAATCCATAATGGATCCAACACAGCCGCGAGAGTCCAGTCCAAAGCGGATCCAACACAGCAGCGAGAGTCCCGTTCACAGCGGAGCCAGCAGGAAAACATCCCAAGCGGAGGCGGATCAGCAGCGCAGAGATGTCCCCAGCCGATACACAGGCAAGCAGTACATGGCCACCGGATCGGACCGGACCCCCTCCACAAGGGAGAGTGGGACATAGGAGAAAAAGAAAAGAAACGGCGGATCAACTGGTCTAAAAAGGGAGTCTATTTAAAGGCTAGAGTATACAAATGAGTTTTAAGGTGAGACTTAAATGCTTCTACTCTGGTGGCATCTCGAACTGTTACCGGGAGGGCATTCCAAAGTACTGGAGCCCGAAATGAAAAAGCTCTATAGCCCGCAGACTTTTTTTGGGCTTCGGGAATCACTAATAAGCCGGAGTCCTTTGAACGCAGATTTCTTGCCGGGATATATGGTACAAGACAATCGGCAAGATAGGATGGAGCTAGACCGTGTAGTATTTTATACGTAAGTAGTAAAACCTTAAAGTCACATCTTAAGTGCACAGGAAGCCAGTGCAGGTGAGCCAGTATAGGCGTAATGTGATCAAACTTTATTGTTCTTGTCAAAAGTCTAGCAGCCACATTTTCTACCAACTGTAATCTTTTAATGCTAGACATGGGGAGACCCGAAAATAATACGTTACAGTAGTCGAGGCGAGACGTAACAAACGCATGGATAATGATCTCAGCGTCTTTAGTGGACAGAATGGAGCGAATTTTAGCGATATTACGGAGATGAAAGAAGGCCGTTTTAGTAACGCTTTTAATGTGTGACTCAAAGGAGAGAGTTGGGTCGAAGATAATACCCGGATTCTTTACCCTGTCGCCTTGTTTAATTGTTTGGTTGTCAAATGTTAGAGTTGTATTATTAAATAGAGGTCGGTGTCTAGCAGGACCGATAATCAGCATTTCCGTTTTTTTGGCGTTGCGTTGCAAAAAGTTAGCGGACATCCATTGTTTAATTTCATTAAGACACGCCTCCAGCTGACTACAATCCGGCGTGTTGGTCAGCTTTAGGGGTATGTAGAGTTGGGTGTCATCAGCATAACAGTGAAAGCTAACACCGTATTTGCGTATGATGTCACCTAGCGGCAGCATGTAGATGCTGAAGAGTGCAGGGCCAAGGACCGAACCCATGGGAACTCCACACGTTACCTTAACATAGTCCAAGGTCACATTGTAATGGGAGACACACTGCATCCTATCAGTAAGATAAGAGTTAAACCAAGACAGGGCTAAGTCTGACATACCAATTTGTGTTTTGATACGTTCTAATAAAATATTATGATCGACAGTATCGAAAGCAGCGCTAAGATCGAGGAGCAGCAACATAGATGACGCATCAGAATCCATCGTTAGCAATAGATCATTAGTCATTTTTGCGAGGGCTGTCTCCATGGAGTGATTTGCCCTGAAACCGGATTGAAAGGTTTCACATAGATTGTTAGACGCTAAGTGTTCATTTAACTGCTCCGCAACAATTTTTTCAAGGATTTTTGAAATAAAGGGAATGTGAGACACCGGTCGGTAGTTTACCATGAGGTCAGGATTGAGGTTAGGTCTTTTAAGAAGAGGATGAATAACCTCTTTTTTGAATGCTAGGGGAACAGTGACCGAGGAAAGTGAAAAGTTTATAATATTTAGCACTGATGGACCTAATAATACAAAGAGCTCCTTGATCAGTTTCCCAGGAAGAGGGTCAAGTAAACATGTTGTTTGTTTTATTCCATTTACACGTTGTAACAATTCCTCTAATGTTATTTCCTCAAAACGAGAGAAACTATTTTGGAGGGCAGTATCCGCCGTATATACAATCGTATCAGTGTTAATAGAACCCCGTTGTAGCTGGGACGCATTGTCTTTAATCTCCTTTCTAATGACTTCAATTTTCTTAGTAAAGAATTGCATAAAGTCATCAGCTGAGTGGGTGGAGCTAATGAAAGGAGTCCCTTGTTGGGTTAGCGATGCTACCATACTAAACAAAAATTTAGGATCGTTTTTATTACGGTGGATGAGATTTGAGTAATATTTAGCTTTAGCTAAGGTAAGCATGTGTTTATAAGTTATTAAACCATCACTCCATGCTTGATGGTGCACTTCAAGTTTAGTCGTGCGCCATTTGCGTTCCAGCTTTCTACATAATAATTTCTGAGCTCTACTTTCTTCTGTAAACCACGGGGTACGCTTTTTTGGAGCCTTTTTTAACTTTAGCGGTGCTATGTTATCAATGGTTTCGCGCAGGGCGTCGTTCAAGTTGTTAGTGAGGTTATCAATAGAGCCCACATATTTTGGGAATGGTGCCATTACCGAGGGCAGTAGGTCAGCAAGAGTTGTCGTTGTGGCCGTATTAATGTTGCGGCTGCTATAGCAGTTATTATCATTATTAGTTTGACGAACATGTGTCTGAACCTCGAATTTTATAAGGTAATGATCGGACAATACTCTAGTATACGGGAGTATCGTAACTTTGGAAACGGTGATACCCCTGACAAGCACTAGGTCTATTGTATTACCGTTGCGATGCGTGGGTTCATTTATTATTTGTTTGAGACCACAGCTATCAACTATAGTCTGGAGCGCTACGCACGGTGGGTCCGATGGGGTATTCATATGGATATTAAAGTCCCCCATTATGATTATATTATCGGCGTGTGTCACTAGATCAGCAACGAACTCTGAGAATTCATTGATAAAGTCCGAATAGGGCCCTGGGGGGCGGTAGATAACAGCCAGGTGTAGAGGCAGCGGTGTGACAGACCTCATAGTAAGCACCTCAAACGATTTATATTTATTATTTATGTTAGGACTAAGGTTAAAGTTTTCGTTGTATATTAGTGCGACCCCCCCACCCCTTTCAAGAGGACGGGCAATATGCGCATGTGTAAAGTTAGGAGGACATGCCTCATTTAGCGCAAAAAAGTCGTTTGGTTTAAGCCAGGTTTTGCTGAGACTGATGACGTTAAGATTGTTGTCTCTGATGATATCATTAACTAACAACGTTTTGGGAGACAATGATCTTATGTTTAAAAAACCTATATTATAGGTAGTGGGCTGTTTTAGGGAATTTTTGATCAAATTATCCGTAGTAGCAATATTAATAATGTTGTGTTTATTATGCCCAGTGCATTTAGTATAATTACGACCATATCTAGGAATTGATACGACGGGAATTTTCCGATTGTTTGATTGTTGCTTTGATAAACTGCACGCATCATGGTTAACCACTTCAGTAGAACACATGTTCCGATTGTTTGTTTGTTGCTTTGATAAACTGCACGCATCATAGTTTGCCACCTCGGTAGAACACATGTCCAACTCTGAAACAATCAAAGCAGAAAAAACTTGTTCTAATTGAACTGACTCCTTACCCAGACCAATAGTCTCGCATCTTCCATTTAAATCCGGCTTCAGGATGGAGGGAAGTGGTGTTCTGTGGGGATTAGCCTTCTGCTTTGTTTTTAGCCCCGCTCGACATCCGCGTTTCCGATCACACCGCTGGCGTCTGCTCCGTAAACGGCCCCCGCTGCTACTATACTCCCCTGCTTCACAGGCCGCTGGATGTAGCTGCCGAACTATTCCCGTGCTAGTTAGCAGGTCTAGCAAGCACGCGTCCGTCAGTCCAAAACGGCCCGATATGTCCACATCCAGAAGTGTCTGGCGGTCGTACGTGATCACCGAGTGACCACGATGTGAGCCAGCCATGAAGTTTGCAGAATTGTCCGGTATTTCTGCTAAATGTTCCATCTTTAGCAAGAGCTCCGCGATGTTGCAGCCCGTCCGGGCGCCGCCATTTTGGAGTTCATATAAGTTTAGCTTTGAGATTTACAAATGTCTGTTGGATCAACAGCAGGACACTTCACAACAGTTCATAATCTTCATTGGTTATGCCTCTGAGGTTTGAAAATAGGAGCTGCCAACACTCACTATCAGGAGCTTTGAAACAATACTGCGATCAGCCATTTTTGTTCATTGTTGTGTAATCTGTACGGTATCACTTGCTGCATTTATTGTACTTCTTCTGTCAAGTATTTTACTTGCCCCAAGTTAAAAGAAATCATACAATTCCCAAACTAAGAATTCAGCACAATAAATAATGACTTTTTGTACCTGATGATTTCTTTGGTTACTTTGAATGGTTTGTTTTGTTGTGTCGTCAGCCTTGACATTCATTCATCTATTCATCCCCTATAAGTAATATTTAAACCCGGTAATATACAATTATCGATATTAAATTCCCCTAAAACCATTATTTATATGCTCGTGGTATCATATGATATCATATGATTGAAGAACAAATAATTGTCACAGCTTGATTTGGTGGAATTCCAACAGTTTTCCATTCATTAGAACAATGACTTCTTTTTCAGTGAAATAAACAGTCCACTGATAATTGCAGCTGAGTAAATTGACCAGAACAAGTGCCAAGAGTACAGCCCAGTCATAGTTTCTCTGGCTGGAGAAAAGAAAGATGATCCCAACAATGTTCCACAAAATTTTACAAGGTTTCAGTCACACAATGAGAACATTCAAACTGAGGCTGAACGAGGCCAGGAATCATCCCACAAATAGCTCAAAATGGGTCTGCAGTATTTCTAGGCTACCGTATATGCTCATTCACCAAGAAGAGGATTTGTATGGTCAGAAGTCACAGATGTTTGACCTAAGGGAGGACTTACTGTCTCACAATCTCACAACATGTTGTGTTTCATCATCAAACGTTTGATAGGCTTGATGTCAGAGTGTCTCGAGTTACTTACACCAAACTCATCCACAGTAAGCATATCTTTATGACCTTTAAATGTGGTAACACATTTACCCACATTTTTTGCACAAAGTTGGAAGCATCCAGTCGTCCAAAACAGCTTGGTATGATTTGATCCATGGGGACAAAAGGTGTTAAGACAAATTCTTGATTGATGCCTAATTGTGTCAATGTTCCAAGCATTCACACATATAAGATTCTGCTGCAATAGGGTGAAAGCCTCCTTGCCCAGTTAAAAACTCCTTGTTTTTGGAGTGTACACTTTTGGGGTTTTGGCACCAACCGTTTGGACGAGATCTGATCAATCTAAGTGTATGAGCACGAACTGATGAAGCCTATTCTGATGAGCGGCGAAATGTCTTTCAAGACAAACCAAGCAGTCCAGTTGTGAACGAATGAACGCCCTGAGACGACAATGATGTGGATGAATGAGAACCTTCATGGGTAGATTCTACAGCATTTTTCATCTATTCTTTTTCTTCATTATTATTCCGCCAATTTTCTGTGTGTCAGAACTTCATCCCTGTGCATCCACACCGTTTCAACTTCAAAATGTTTGGCCCACAATTGAGTTCTCTAAGAACAAATCTCAAAGATTTCCTAGATTTTCCACAATCCCCAGTTTTCCGTGGAATGTTTCCCATTCAAAATTAATGGGTAATTTTTTTACAAACTTCCAACATATCCACATTTTTCAACTGATTTAAACCATTACACCTACAACACGTTCCACCGTCCTGAAAATCAAATAAAAAAACGTGTTCTGACAGGAATTCCCGGTTTTTAAAAGCCATATTTTCACCCTTTGTTCTTTCGGTTTCAATGTCAATTATAACCATTTCACCATCCAAAAATTTCACATACTCAGGACATCAAAGTTCCCTATTTTGCTTTTCCAAACAATTCCCCATTTTTCCCAAATTCCAGGTCAACATTTTGCGACTGATTACAAAAATTCAAGCACCAACCCATTCATCTCTTCAAGGGCTATTGTGATATTATCAATGGTTTTGAAAAGTGTGGATTTTCCTGAACTTCCCAAATTTCAAGGAAATTTCCATTCAAATAAATAGAGAAACGTTCTAAAGTTCACACTTCCCAAAATCATCAACCGATTCAAACCATTCTACCATCAACACATTCCACTCATCCCTGACATTCAAACTAAGACTTTTCCAAGGTTACTAGAATTCTGTATCACATACTCCAATTAAAAAGCTTATGAATACATTTCTCGACCGATTCAAAAAATTCCAACACTAGTCCACCCTGGGCTATTGTGCTGTTTTTGATTACCCAACAGTTCCCTTTTTTTCAAAAATTACCAAATTACCTGGAAATTCACCCATCAACACATTCCACTTGTCCTGGACCTTTAACCTAACACTTCCCTAAGTCCCCCCAAAAAATCTGGTTTTCCAGAAGCACCAATTTCAAAATCAACCACTTCAGGGCTTTCTTCCATATTCCAAAATTTCACGGTTGTCCCGAAATTCTCAAATTCCCACAAAATTCCCACTCAGATAAAAGGAAAGATTTTCCAAGTTTCACAATTCCCACATTTCTCAACCAATTAAACAAATACAACACCGACCTGTTCAGCTCATTAATTTTGTCACGTGGCGTTATCTTTGATTTATGCTAACTGTCCCAATGTTAGCGTGTTAATATGAGCATGCTAACATTTAATGCTAGCAAATTATTATTTGAGTTTGTTTTAACCCAATAATCATGTATTTTGTTATTTGCCTCCATCGTACAAGTATGCTAGCTGTTTCTCTGTCAGCATGATAATCTAGCCATGATAACATTTTCATGCTAATGTTTTATACTAGCATTTAAAGGCCTACTGAAACCCACTACTACCGACCACGCAGTCTGATAGTTTATATATCAATGATGAAATATTAACATTGCAACACATGCCAATACGGCCGGTTTCCATCCATCCATCCATTTTCTACCGCTTATTCCCTTTTGGGGTCGCGGGGGGCGCTGGCGCCTATCTCAGCTACAATCGGGCGGAAGGCGGGGTACACCCTGGACAAGTCGCCACCTCATCGCAGGGCGAACACAGATAGACAGACAACATTCACACTCACATTTACACACTAGGGCCAATTTAGTGTTGCCAATCAACCGATCCCCAGGTGCATGTCTTTGGAAGTGGGAGGAAGCCGGAGTACCCGGAGGGAACCCACGCATTCACGGGGAGAACATGCAAACTCCACACAGAAGGATCCCGAGCCTGGATTTGAACCCAGGACTGCAGGACCTTCGTATTGTGAGGCAGACGCACTAACCCCTCTGCCACCGCGAAGCCCAACGGCCGGTTTAGTTTAATAAATTGCAATTTTAAATTTCACGCGAGGTATCCTGTTGAAAACGTTACGGAATGATGACGCTTATGTTGACGGGTGTTTGTGACGTTATTGGTTGGAGCGGACATTTTAGCCCAGCACCACTCATGGCTAAAAGTCGTCTGCTTTAATGGCATAATTACACAGTATTTTGGACATCTGTGTTGTTGAATCTTTTGCAATTTGTTCAATTAATAATGGAGACTATAAAGAAGAATGCTGTTGGTGGAAAGCGGTGGATTGCAGCTGCCTTTAGCAACCAAAACACAGCCGGTGTGTCTTTGTTTGTTGTGAAGCTTTAATATGGAACAGAGATTGGTCGAACGAACATGTTTCTGTACCATATGTCAACCAGCAAGTTTTTTGGATGGGGACATTGTGATATTAAGTCGGCTCTTACCGGAGACTTGAGCGGAGTTTGCGTCCTCCTGCAGCAGCTGTCAAAAAGGCAGCTGTGACTTCCTTGGCTCCTCCATATGGCTTCTCTCAGAGACACTAGTGGTCACCGTAGCCATCCGACTTTCAGGTATTACATGAGAATTTCACTAAAACACTAGTAACACAATAAGCAGATAAGGGATTTTCCTGAATTATCCTAGTAAATGTGTCTAATAACACCTGAATCATTCCCACTGCTGTCACCTTTTTTTTTCTTTCTAGTGCTTCACTCTAACTTTCCTCATCCCAACATCTTTCATCCTCGCTCAAATTAATAGGGAAATTGTCGCTTTCTCGGTCCGAATCGCTCTTGCTGCTGTTGGCTATGATTATAAACAATGTGAGGATGTGAAGAGCCCTACAACCCGTGACGTCACACGCACATCGTCTGCTACTACCGGTACGGACAAGGCTTTATTATTAGCGACCAAAAGTTGTGAACTTTGTCGTCGATGTTCTCTTTTAAATCCTCTTAACAAAAATATGGCAATATCGCGAAATGATCAAGTATGACACATAGAATGGAGCAGACCCTGCCGCAAGTGGAGGAGTTCAAGTGCCTAGGAGTCTTGTTCACGAGTGAGGAAAGAGTGGATCGTGAGATCGACAGGCGGATCGGTGCGGGGTCTTCAGTAATGCGGACGCTGTATCGATCCATTGTGGTGAAGAAGGAGTTGAGCCGGAAGGCAAACCTCTCAATTTACCGGTCGATCTACGTTCCCATCCTCACCTATGGTCATGAGCTTTAGTTCATGACCGAAAGGACAAGATCATGGGTACAAGCGGCTGAAATGAGTTTCCTCCGCCGTGTGGCAGGGCTCTCCCTTAGAGATAGGGTGAGAAGCTCTGCCATCCGGGAGGAGCTCAAAGTAAAGCTGCTGCTCTTTTGCATCGAGAGAAGCCAGATGTGGTTCGGGCATCTGGTCAGGATGCCACCCGAACGCCTCCCTAGGGAGGTGTTTAGGGCATGTCCAACCGGTAGGAGCCCACGGGGAAGACCCAGGACACGTTGGGAAGACTATGTCTCCCAGCTGGCCTGGGAAGGCCTCGGGATCCCCCGTGAAGAGCTGGACAAAGTGGCTGAGAAGAGGAAAGTCTGGGCTTCCCTGCTTAGGCTGCTGCCCCCGTGACCCGACTTTGGATAAGCGGAAAAAGATGGATGGATGGATGGAAATTGAATCATAATTATTGATTGATAGAGGGGATAGAATGTAAGAATAAGAAGGATACAATCAAATGTTCTCAATTTGTGACATTACTCCTCAATAATGAGACTGAGACAATAGTTGTTCACGAATAAAGTGGTGATGTAACAATAAAAATACTCAACATTTCCAATTGTCAACAGTATATAATACAATCACACCAAAATTATTCATCTTATCCGAGCCCTCCACTTTGGGGAATAGCCTGGAAGAACAGTTCCGCTGTCGTCTCACCAGACGGCTTCATTAGAGCTCGCCAAGTCTGTGAAGCATCTCCCGCCACGGGACCACCCAGTCCTACCAGTCCAACTCCCAGACAACTTCACTTTCATCTCGAGCCCCTTAGGTGAATACAAAGTGGTTAGATGAGCCTTTATGTTTTTCAGTTTCACGTGAGGGGTTTGTTTAGTCCCTCACTGTCTGAACGCTTGGTCTTGTCTGCTGTATCGCCTCAATTTAGTGTTTTTACGATTCAAACTACAAAAGCCATAAACAAATCACATCAGCCTTTTTTTTTTACCACTGCACTGCTTGTAAGCATCTTATTATCAGGTGCATGCAGGGAGTGCAGGTGTGCACATTGGCCAGGTAAACATTGGGGTCTTGTGTCGAACATGAGTTTTATTGCTAATCCTGAATAGACCACAATGCATACCTTTCCACATATGGTATGGTAAATATGGTAAATATAGCTGGTATATAAAGGAAAATATGAGATTTCCAACCACCAAACCAACTAATGCTGTGAATATCGTAGGTTGTAAAGCGTAAATTAAACCACAAAAGGGTATTATGCTTGAGATATTTCTCATGCGCTCTCACAGCATTTCTTCCTCTGTTGGATATACCGTATTTCTTTGAATTGCCGCAGGGCATATAGTATGCACCTGCCTTGAATTACTGCCGGATCAAACTCGCTTCGCAAAATAATTAGCGCATGCTTAGTATTACCACCGGGTCAAACTTGTGACGTCACGAGTGACAATTCCCCTGTCATCATTTTCAAAATGGAGGAGGCTTATTTCCATACCGGTAATTTGAAATCGCATAAAGGGAAAAAGATTAAGAGCTATTCATTAGGATTTAAGGTCCAAGCTATTGAAAACCGGTATGCTAAAAAGAACAGTAAGCAGCTATGTTTTATCAATATACCGATACTTGTGGAGAGGTGGAGCCGACGGTCCGACAGACACGCAGGGCATACTGGAGCCCGGCCCAAGATGGCGGCGAGCGAGCGGAGAGGAGGAGCGGAAGAGTGACCTGGACTGAGGTTTTATTAAAAAATAAACAAAGTCAAACTGCTCAAGCCATGTCCTTCCTTGGTGGTCCTGGGAACCCGCAAGATGACGGCTTGAGACCGTCACAATACCGTAGCTGCATGTGTCGAATATGAGTCATTAAATGACTCCCGCTTCCTGGTGGTAGAGGCCGCTAGTGAACCTTCTTGCGACTACTCTTCTGCAGAAGAGTGAAATGAGTGACGTGATATGTGATGGGACGGATTTGAACTGGACCAGCAAGAGTGAGCAGCTTGTGTTTATTAAAATAAAACAGTTTTCTAAACTGGAATTTCAATCGAAGCAGGAGGTAATAAAGGAAGATCTCCATCGAGACAGAGAGACTTTTAAAACTGAAGAAAGATAAGGAAGACTTCTATAAACAAGTAATTGATGCTTTTGATCAGAAGGAGCTGGCATGGACTATATTTATAAGTAAAGGTAACACCATAATAACGTTTTTTTTTTTTTAATTAAATGTGCTTTTCATGATGGTATCCTTACATCACACTCAAATTTTTACTGCATCCCTTTGGTAAGTGCCGGAGTGAGAAGAGGGTTTTAAAATAATTAGCGCATGCTTACTTTTACCGCATGCCTTTGGTAAGCGCAGGAGTGAGAAGAGGTTTGAAATTAATTAGCACCCCGGCGGCAATTCACGGAAATACGGCACTAAAATCCATAGTAAAAATCTTACTAAAGCCATGAGTGGGTCCTACACTGCTCTTCTTTATATGAGGATAATAAGTCATCAATTTGTCAAGATGTTTACACAAATTTATGAGGTTTTATTGGCACAGATGTATACTTCTGCTTTGTCTTCATCCCTGTCGAATTGAATGAAAAACGTGACATAAACTGGGCCCGCTTGCATCATTAGCAATGTTTTAATGGACACAAGTAATCTGAATAAAGGCCCAATCAGATAAAAAATGCTTCTTATAAAATCAAGTGGATGATTTTACTCTGAAACGGTCCGTTAGGAAATACATTTAATTTCAAACAAGAGGGTTTGTTAATGCCAATCTTTCTTCCGAACAACACCACTGTACACACCCATTTAGATCTTGTCTTTGTGGCTGGAGTAAAATTCACCTTCGCTGCAGATGTTTTCTATGTCCGTGTGACACATTTCTGCCTTTGAGACAGCCGGGTGTTTATCAAGTTTTTTTTTAGAAAAGTTCAAGAGGACCTATTATGCAAAACTAACTTTTCTTACCTATCGCGAATTGTTTTTGTGTATTTGGGATCTGCATGAATCCCGAAAATTTGAAATCAAACTATGGTGGTATGTCAGAGTTAAAAATAATTGTGCCTTCCTTCGTACTTACTCCAAATGAGTATTTTGTAAATTGCCCAAATTGTGATAGGTTTCTAATTGTGACGTCAGCAGATATCTCCACATATAGTAAAGTGTCATCGGAAGACTTTAGCCGGAGTCTGCCCTTGTAGTCCATTGTAGTCTATAAATTCCTTATTTTTCTCAACCCTCATGTTGTGGGGCAGACTAGACTGGCTTGTAAAAACCCCATTTCCATATGATATGGGAAATTGTGTTAGATGTTAATATAAACGGAATACAATGATTTGCAAATCCTTTTCAACCCATATTCAATTGAATGCACTACAAAGACAAGATATTTGATGTTCAAACTCATAAACTTTATTTTTTTTTGCAAATAATAATTAACTTCGAATTTCATGGCTGCAACACGTGCCAAAGTAGTTGGGAAAGGACATGTTCACCACTGTGTTACATCACCTTTTCTTTTAACAACACTCAATAAACGTTTGGGAACTGAGGAAACTAATTGTTGAAGCTTTGCAAGTGGAATTCTTTCCCATTCTTGTTTTATGTAGAGCTTCAGTCGTTCAACAGTCCGGGGTCTCCGCTGCGTATTTTACGCTTCATAATATGCGACACATTTTCGATGGCAGACAGGTCTGGACTGCAGGCGGGCCAGGAAAGTACCTGCACTCTTTTTTTACAAAGCCACGCTGTTGTAACACTTGTCTTGCTGAAATAAGGAGGGGTGTCCATTATAACGTTGCTTGGATGACAACATATGTTGTTCCAAAACCTGTATGTACTTTTCAGCATTAATGGTGCCTCCACAGATGTGTAAGTTACCCATGCCTTGGGCACTAATACACCCCGGTACCATCACAGATGCTGGCTTTTGAACTTTGCGCCTATAACAATCCGGATGGTTATTTTGCTCTTTGTTCTGGAGCACACCACGTCCTCTGTTTCCAAATATAATTTGAAATGTGGACTTGTCAGAGCACAGAACACCTTTCCACTTTGCATCAGTCCATCTTAGGTGAGCTCGGGCCCAACCAAGCCGGCAGCGTTTCAGGATATTGTTGATAAATGTGTTTGGCTTTGCATAGTAGAGTTTTAACTTGCACTTACAGATGTAGCAACCAACTGTGGTTACTGACAGTGGTTTTATGAAGTGTTCCTCAGCCCATGTGGTGATATCCTTTACACACTGATGTCGGTTTTTGATGCAGTACCGCCTGAGGGATCAAATGTCCGTAATATCATCGCTTACGTGCAGTGATTTCTCCAGAATCTCTGATCTTTTTGATGATTTTACGGACCGTAGATGGTAAAATCCCTAAATTCCTTGCAATAGCTCATTGAGAAATGTTGTTCTAAAACTGTTCGACAATTTGCTTACAACGTGGTGACCCGCACTCCATCTTTGTTTGTGAATTACTTAGCATTTGATGGAAGCTGCTTTTATACCCAATCATGGCACCCAACTGTTCCCAATTAGACTGCACACCTGTGGGATGTTCCATATAAGTGTTTGATGAGCATTCCTCAACTTTATCAGTATTTATTGCCACCTTTTCCAACTTCTTTGTCACGTGTTGCTGGCATCAAATTCTAAAGTTGATGATTAATTGCAACAAAAAAAATGTTTATCAGTTTGAACATCAAATATGTTGTCTTTGTAGCATATTCAACTGAATATGGGTTGAAAATGATTGGCAAATCATTGTATTCCGTTTATATTTACATCTAACACAATTTCCCATTTCATATGGAAACAGGCTTTGTACATGCACATGAACCCTCTGCTGTTGCCATTTCTATTTCAAAGTCAATCAATCAATCAATCAATGTTTACTTATATAGCCCTAAATCACTAGTGTCTCAAAGGGCTGCACAAACCACTACGACATCCTCGGTAGGCCCACATAAGGGCAATGAAAACTCACACCCAGTGGGACATCGGTGACAATAATGACCCAGTGGGACATCGGTGACGATGATGACTATGAGAACATGATACTGTGAAAGATCAATCCATAATGGATCCAACACAGTCGCGAGAGTCCAGTCCAAAGCGGATCCAACACAGCAGCGAGAGTCCCGTTCACAGTGGAGCCAGCAGGAAACCATCCCAAGCGGAGGCTGATCAGCAGCGCAGAGATGTCCCCAGCCGATACACAGGCGAGCAGTACATGGCCACCGGATCGGACCGGACTCCCTCCACAAAGGAGAGTGGGACATAGAAGAAAAAGAAAAGAAACGGCAGATCAACTGGTCTAAAAAGGGAGTCTATTTAAAGGCTAGAGTATACAAATAAGTTTTAAGGTGAGACTTAAATGCTTCTACTGAGGTAGCATCTCGAACTGTTACCGGGAGGGCATTCCAGAGTACTGGAGCCCGAAATGAAAAAGCTCTACAGCCCGCAGACTTTTTTTGGGCTTTGGGGATCACTAATAAGCCGGAGTCCTTTGAACGCAGATTTCTTGCCGGGACATATGGTACAATACAATCGGCAAGATAGGATGGAGCTAGACCGTGTAGTATTTTATACGTAAGTAGTAAAACCTTAAAGTCACATCTTAAGTGCACAGGAAGCCAGTGCAGGTGAGCCAGTACAGGCGTAATGTGATCAAACTTTCTTGTTCTTGTCAAAAGTCTAGCAGCCGCATTTTGTACCAACTGTAATCTTTTAATGCTAGACATGGGGAGACCCGAAAATAATACGTTACAGTAATCGAGGCGAGACGTAACAAACGCATGGATAATGATCTCAGCGTCTTTAGTGGACAGAATGGAGTGAATTTTAGCGATATTGCGGAGATGAAAGAAGGCCGTTTTAGTAACGCTTTTAATGTGTGCCTCAAAGGAGAGAGTTGGGTCGAAGATAATACCCAGATTCTTTACCCTGTCACCTTGTTTAATTGTTTGGTTGTCAAATGTTAGAGTTGTATTATTAAATAGAGTTCGGTGTCTAGCAGGACCGATAATCAGCATTTCCGTTTTTTTGGCGTTGAGTTGCAAAAAGTTAGCGGACATCCATTGTTTAATTTCATTAAGACACGCCTCCAGCTGACTACAATCCGGCATGTTGGTCAGCTTTAGGGGCATGTAGAGTTGGGTGTCATCAGCATAACAGTGAAAGCTAACACCGTATTTGCGTATGATGTCACCTAGCGGCAGCATGTAGATGCTGAAGAGTGCAGGGCCAAGGACCGAACCCTGGGGAACTCCACACGTTACCTTAACGTAGTCCGAGGTCACATTGTTATGGGAGACACACTGCATCCTATCAGTAAGATAAGAGTTAAACCAAGACAGGGCTAAGTCTGACATACCAATTTGTGTTTTGATACGTTCTAATAAAATATTATGATCGACAGTATCGAAAGCAGGGCTAAGATCGAGGAGCAGCAACATAGATGACGCATCAGAATCCATCGTTACCAATAGATCATTAGTCATTTTTGCGAGGGCTGTCTCCGTGGAGTGATTTGCCCTGAAACCGGATTGAAAGGTTTCACATAGATTGTTAGACGCTAAGTGTTCATTTAACTGCTCCGCAACAATTTTTTCGAGGATTTTTGAAATAAAGGGAAGGTGAGACACCGGTCGGTAGTTTACCATGAGGTCAGGATCGAGGTTAGGTCTTTTAAGAAGAGGATGAATAACCGCTTTTTTGAATGCTAGGGGAACAGTGCCCGAGGAAAGTGATACGTTTATAATATTTAGCACTGATGGACCTAATAATACAAAGAGCTCCTTGATCAGTTTCCCAGGAAGAGGGTCAAGTAAACATGTTGTTTGTTTTATTCCATTTACACGTTGTAACAATTCCTCTAATGTTATTTCCTCAAAACGAGAGAAACTATTTTGGAGGGCAGTATCCGCCGTATATACAATCGTGTCAGTGTTAATAGAACCCCGTTGTAGCTGGGACGCATTGTCCTTAATCTCCTTTCTAATGACTTCAATTTTCTTACTAAAGTAACATACAGTTCTTACTTATATCTGTCAGTACACTCACTTTGGAAGCACTAAAAACTATGACATTGTTGACGAGGAGAAGATACTGTCAAAGTGGAGGCGCGTAAATAAGACCACCCACAAAACAGCGCATCCCAATGAGACAGATGCTGTTTGAAGATGGTTCGTAAAACATAATTTTTGCAAAATTTTGACCAACGAACCACCAATACATTTCATGTAGACCACAAGGAAGAGTTTTTAAATGTACATAGAAAAATTATAATATGACACCTTTAAGAGAACTCAGGATGCTTTGATAGTCAAAAGGTTAGAAGCACTAAGTTGTAAAAAAAACA
Organism: Nerophis ophidion; assembly: GCF_033978795.1. Taxonomy (NCBI): domain Eukaryota; kingdom Metazoa; phylum Chordata; class Actinopteri; order Syngnathiformes; family Syngnathidae; genus Nerophis; species Nerophis ophidion. Next base: position 53,412,378 of record NC_084616.1, read on the forward strand.
AGTTCATGAAAATATTGATTTTGAGAAAATTATATAAACAGACAGTGCACCAGAGAAGAGGACATTTTAATGAGTGGGTCAAAAAGCTAGAACAAGCTTAGGAAGTGCTGACAACATGTCGTTGATTTACAACAAAGGCTAAAGTAGTGTTTTCTTCTATTTCCTAAAAAAGACCACACAGGTGGTTTACTCTGATTGCATGTTTGGCAACTGTATAGGCACATCATGACTGGATCAATGTATCTAGTGTCCATGTAAACAGTGGATTTAAGATTCCGATCAAACAAGGTTTGGATCGGATTAAAGAAATGTTGTTTGTGTAACTGTAGCTGTTGCCACCTGCACAGTGGTGTGTGCAACCATTCATGTTTTACTGCCATGCTTTTATTCCAAAGCCTAACTTCTACTCTAGGATGAGCGTTACGGAAATGCAAACTAAGCAGAGGCTGAGTGGACTCAAAGCTGTACCACTCAGGGTGCCGGCAATACTGCAAAGGACTATTATAATGTTTTTAATGGAAGGACAAAATACATGAATACGGAAGGGTTGAACGTCCAACAAACATCTAATTTGATCAAATCCTGAGGAGAAAACAAATAGAGGAGGGTTTTTTTTACGTAACTATCTTTGAGTGATTGTTTATCCAATAGTGGTGCCAGGCCATAATGTGTGTATTTGGGTATATGCATGTCAACACATCTGCACTGACCACAGGTGGTTAATTCAGTCCACCAGCTTTTCTGTCATCTCATTGCATCTCACTGTTGTCAAGTCAAAGGCATTATAGTTCCAATCTCCATAGTGTGGTCTCAGATAACTCCCATAAAGTAAAAACAAAAAAAATATTACAGTTGTTAACTGGAGTTAAAGGCCTACTGAAATGAGATTTTCTTATTCAAACGGGGATAGCAGGTCCATTCTATGTGTCATACTTGATCATTTCGCGATATTGCCATATTTTTGCTGAAAGGATTTAGTAGAGAACATCCACGATAAAGTTCGCAACTTTTGGTGCTGACAAAAAAGCCCTGCCTTTACCGGAAGTCGCAGACGATGACGTCACACGTGTGGGGGCTCCTCACATATTCACATTGATTTTAATGGGAGCCTCCAACAAAAATTGCTATTCGGACCGAGAAAACGACAATTTCCCGATTAATTTGAGCGAGGATGAAAGATTTGTGTTTGAGGATATTGATAGCGACGGACTAGAAAAAAAACTAACATAAAAAAACAAGTTAAAAAAAAACGCTATTGCATTGGGACGGATTCAGATGTTTTTAGACACATTTACTAGGATAATTCTGAGAAATCCCTTATCTTTCTATTGTGTTGCTAGTGTTTTAGTGAGTTTAACAGTACCTGATAGTCGGAGGTGTGTCTCCACGGGTGTCTTGACGCCAGTGTGTCAGGGAAGTCGATGGCAGCTTTATGGACGGCACAAGCTAAGCTCATCTCCGGTAAGAAGCAACTTTTTACCATAATTTTCTCACCGAAACCTGCTGGTTGACATTATGTGGTTATTCATGTTCGCTTGACCGCGCTCTGATCCATAGTAAAGTTTCACCTCCAGGAATTTTAAACAAGGAATCACCATGTGTTTGTGTGGCTAAAGGCTACAGCTTCCCAACTCCATCTTTCTACTTTGACTCCTCCAATATTAATTGAACAAATTGCAAAAGATTCAGCAACACAGATGTCCAAAATACTGTGTAAATTATGTGACAATCTGTCACTTTATTTCTGTTAGTTTTTCGTGTTTTTGTATTTACTTCCTGTTCAGTGCTCTTACTTTGTTGTATTTCCTGTTTTATTCACGAGCACTGTTGTTTTTCTCTTTTCGTTTATTGGCAGCGATTCACACCTGCTGTCAATCAAACTACTGCCTATTTACGTTTCACTCAAGCACTCCTCGGTGCTCGAAGATAAATCTATGTTTGGTGAACTTACTATGCAAGACTGCTTTATGTTTATTTGTTTTCTTATGAGTTCTGAATTAAATTCCTCTTACCTTCACTCCTCTCTCCTGGATTCTTGCATTATCGGGGACACACAACTGCAGCCATGCGAGTTCCCTACAAATTATGCGGTTAAAGCAGACGACTTTTAGCTGTGTGTGTGTGCAGCGCTCATATTTCCTAAAAACCCGTGACATCTTGCGTACACGTCATCATTACACGACGTTTTCAAGACGAAACTCCCGGGAAATTTAAAATTGCAATTTTGTAAACTAAAAAGGCCGTCTTGGCATGTGTTGCAATGGTAATATTTCATCATTGATATATAAACTATCAGACTGCGTGGTGGGTAGTAGTGGGTTTCAGTAGGCCTTTAAGTGAAACAGCATCCTTAGTGAAATAATGCAGATTTTCTTTCAACGTGATCATTCAGTGTGATTCTTTCAATGGTCACACGAAAACCCTTTTTTTTTGGTAATACCTAATGGAAAAGTATAAAGAAAGTGTAGCTTTGAGCATCACAGACACATCATATATTGAGCATATGTTTTTTTATTTATGTCAAGACTCACCAATAAGAAATGGATTTACAATAAGATCAGGTTTTGCTTGTCACTATGACCTTTATTTTATTGTCTGATAAAGCAGGCTGCAGTTTTCCGCGGTGCTCGGAGCTTGATGGTAATGCGAGCAGATCATTGCAATAAGGGGTTGTTTAGTTCATGTGCTTCCACATTGTTTCTATCTCAAAAAGATGACAAACCTCTGACTGATTTTAATCTCTGGAGTAGTTGCAAGTAGAGTTGACTGTTTCTTGACAGCAAAGAAAATATTTGCCTTCACCTCCAGCCGTTTGCTTTTAATTTAAGCCTAGAAACCCACCTAAACTGTCATTTTTCCCCCCCGACTTTAGGTACCACACGTGCCCCCCGAAGAGGAGAGGTGCCAGGGGTGGATTACAACTTCCTGTCTGTGGAGGAGTTTCTAGAACTTGAAAAGAGTGGCACACTACTCGAAATTGGAACGTATGAGGGTGAGGGGAACTCTGAAGAGGATGGTAACTGACATTTTGTGTGACTTGTGCAGGTGTCCCGATTCACCACAGATACAGCGAGCATAACAAATAATACATAACAATTTTCTCACAAACAGGCGGGTTGTATGGCAGTTTATTCAAATTAGACTTGACAACAAGACTGGGGTCAATGTCACAGTTAGTTGATGTTGAACCACGAGATGCAGAGACGGAGGCAGGCATAGAATATGAAAACATGAATTAATTAAAACTAAACAAGAACAAACAAAAAGCACGCACGTGGGCGGAATAACAAACTAAGGGAGCTAGCACTGGAAGCTAGAAAACAAAAAGGAACTTCAGCATGGAAGCTAGGGAATAGCAAACAGAAAAACTGGAAATAACTAATGCTAACAGAAACAGCTTACCGCTACGACGACCAGGACAAAATGTAGCATGACAGGTAGTAGCTGTAACAAAACGACATGACAGGTAGCACGACAAGAGTGACATGTGGCAACGACAATACAAGTCCGAATGACAATACAATGATCCAGCAACTGACACAAGACAAAGCAGGTACAAATAGGAGCGGGCTGATTGGCAACGGGTGTGGCCATGTGCCAATCAGCCGCAGCTGAGGAGGAACACAGCACTCAGGGAACAAGACAGGAAGCTAACAAAATAAGAGCATTAGACAGGAACTAAAGACAGGAGATACTAAACACAGAGGAAACAGAAAAATGCAGAGGAAAAAACTAAAACATAGACAAACTAGGGGAAAGCCTGACAGTCATGTGACCGCAATGTCTCATATTTTAGATAACTTCCTTACGCAAATTTGGGTTATGTATACCTATGGACGCAGACCGAATTCAGTACTTTTAAGGGCACAGTCTAAATTCCATGGGTAAGACTGGGTGTCGATTCATGTAAAATCAAACGGTGCCATATTTCAGTATTTGTGTTGATTATGACGTCACGTCTGTTTGAAGACCAAACACTTGGCGGGGAAACAATCACTCAAGCAGCACTCGGAGCAGAGTCCGCTAAACTGCCTCTCTGTAGTGTTGCAATTTTCAATGAATACAAAGCAAGTATGCCCAATGAAAAAAAAAAAAAGTACTGTAAGTTTCGGATTACAGTATAAACTGCTACTTTTATTCTACGCTTTGAACCCTGCGGCTTTTAAAACGATGCTACCAATTTATGGAATTTGCTTCGCTGACGGTCATATTGCAAAAAGTCAAAACAAAACAAGCAAACACACTGATTAGGTGTGTTATTGTTTGTGCTATGGCGCCATCTTTTAAAGAGTTGTGCTGCATTGCCCTTCTGTTTAGGATGAGCTTTGAACCGGAAGAACAATTGACGTCTTCTAGCCGTCCATAGAGTTCTACTCATATGGATTCTTCATTCATTAATCCAAGCAACGTTTGTAAGTTTTACAGTATAACTAAAACAATTCTTCCTTACTAAAATGTCCAATGTCTGATGTCTGTAGGAGTGTTTTCATGCATATTTGTATGTGCTATCATAATGTAATGAAGCTTGCGTGGTCAGCATTAGCTAATATGCTAACATGTGTTGAGTGTATTAACTTACTATGGCATTCATTTTGTATTGTTTCAGTTTTGTAAATTCACCAAAACATCACTGTGGAATTATTGAGCCTGTTTAGCTGATTGGAGAGCTAGCTTCCACAGCTAGTGGATCCAGTACAATGACTTTGTTTTGTTTGATCAGCGGTTTTACTGCCTTGTTACACACACCTTTTGGAAACAATTAAGGTATGTAAATAAGAATTAACAATATAAGTATGTGTAAATAATTCATTACACAATGTATATCTCATTTCACAACATATATGTCCGTGGTTTATAATCCAGTACGGCTAATATTTGGAAAAAACATATGTTTCTTGTAAAATTTAGTGGGTGCTTAGTGCTTAATGCAAATTTACATTGGCTTTGCAATAGACATGTTACTGATTAGCATTACCCTTTTTATATACTATTGAATGTGGTAATAATAACTACAACTACAACGCCTTCCCCAATACGACTATTGGGGACGTTGTGGCGCAGTTGGGAGAGTGGCCGTGCCATCAACCTGAGGGTCCCTGGTTCAATCCCCACCGTCTACCAAAGTTGTCACATCCATTGTGTCCTTGAACAAGACACTTCGCCCTTGCTCCTGATGGTTCGTGGTTAGAGATTTGCATGGCAGCTCCCACGATCAGTGTGTGAATGTGAGTGTGAATTGGTGAATGTGGAAATAGTGTCAAAGCGTTTTGAGTACCTTGAAGGTAGAAAAGCGCTATAAGAGTATAACCCATTTACAATCAAACAGGAACTGTGTAATAACTACAATGCTTACAGTACAAACAAACTTTGTAGGGCGCAATATAAGACTAGACTGACATATTCTGCTTCATGCTACTTCCTAGCGAGACAACATGTTGTAGCCTATAGACTATTGCCATCCAAAGTCTTGGAATTGCAACTGAATGCAAAGTCGACTTTATAATACTTGCAAATGACTCTCAGAAATGTAACAGAAGAACAAGATATAACAAATGGACTGCTCAGTTATCATAATCAGCTAATTTTTGAATGTTACATTAAAAATGATTTTAAAAAATTTGACATTTTTATAAAAAGCACTGAAAAAACAAGGGATTTGATTTTCACAGACAAACCACAATTAAATCAATAGTAACAATAAAAAAAAAAGTGCACATGCTGGAATTTGAACCCAGGTTCAGGCCACTAACCACTGAGCTAACCATTGCACTACCATACATAGAGAACACAATGAATCCTTGTTTTAAGGCTGCCTACTAAGGGCTTCCGTTACCGAGTACAAATTAAAACAAAGACACAGTTCAGGGCTCCCAGAATGTCTAAATAAAACGGGAAGGTTGACATGTTAGGTGTAAACATGTGCCGCATGTTGTCTAGATGTGTGCATAAAGTGAATGTCTATCTGCAAGGCTACACTATGTGTTTTTAGGCCTTGGAGTAAATGGTACAACACTAATCTGCTTGGCAGCGGTCCACAGCTCTGTGTTGGCACACTTCTCCCTTTCACACAGACAATGTCACAAACATGTCCATAGGAGTCTGTGACCATCCAGCAAAATGAGGAAGCCTGGCTTCATTCGTAATGCATTACTGTAACTCCGTTATTTTCGGCGGTAACTAGTAGTCTAACGCGTTATTTTTTATATTCAGTAACTCAGTTACCGTTACTACATGATGCGTTACTGTGTTATTGTATGTTATTTTTTATATAGTATCGGCCAGAAACTGAGAAGATCTGAGTGTTTTATTGGAAACCTGCGGTGTCATCCTTCTTATTCTTCCTGTGTCACAAAGAAGAGAAGAAACGCGCTGTGTGTGTGTCTGTATTTACTAACAAGACATCATGGCGTAGCCGAAGCTGAGTTTCTTAACATGGAGATATTCTCACTACTTTTGTCTAGCACAAAGAAAAGAACATTTTAGTTAAATGTGAGACACAGACTCCGATGCCACTTCACCTCCACTTAAGGATTTTAATGCAGGGACTGTTAGACAGGACAACATTGATAGAGCCATTGCAGCGTATGTGCTAGAAGAGATGCAGGCTATTTCTACAGTGGAGTCACTCGATTTCAGGCAGCTAATTAGCATGATAGCAGGCTTCAAATGGCAAATGGCACAAAAACATTTTCCAAGTTCCTGGACACAGTGGACAGTGAGTACATAACCATGAAAAGCAAGCTAAAGAAGACACTCCAAACTCTGTCTCTGCTCATCATTCAGCACTGACCGCACACACACTCTGTCAATTCTCTTATATACTCTTTCATTCTAGACTTCTAGAGTGTTTTATTATCCCATCACTCTAAATGTATACATTATAAAGTTCACAAACATAAAGAGGAATCCGAGTGGGCCAGGCCAATCTTTCCTTTTCTCTAAACTAAAACTGGGGACATGTGTAGAGTGTTCTGGGCTTCAGTAGAGTGTTGATCTCCTGAAAATATGATTTTATTTCACAATTCCTTGAGAGAGAGGTGAGGCAGCATTTAGCCACTATGGCCCTCACCTGTGGAACAGCCTGCCTCAGGACTGCAAATAGTGTTGACATTGTTTTAAAAAGGCTTAAGACACACCTTTTTAATCAGGCCTTTTACTGATCATCGCTTTTAAGGTTTGTATTTTTTTTTTCTATTTTAATCATTAATGTTCCTATCATTCTCTCAATATTATGTTAATAATACATTACCAATGTATTATTTATATGTATATTTTATCATATGTTTTATACTTGTTTTTAATTACCTTATTTTAATTATTCTCCTGTGTGGGATGACTCAAAGGTAGCATTTATCCTCAAATCCACAGTGCCATGCCATGTTTTGGTTTTGCTTTGTTTTTTTCAATAGTGCTGTCTGTGTGTGTGTGTGTGTGTGTGTGTGTGTGTGTGTGTGTGTGTGTGTGTTTTCTTCTCCTCTTCTTTTTGTATTTTTTTTTGTGTTTGCCGCTTGCCTGTGCATGAAAAGTGATATATATATACAAAGCCCGTTTCCATATAATTTGTGAAAGTGTGTTAGATGTAAATATAAACGGAATACATTGATTTGCAAATCATTTTCAACCCATATTCAGTAGAATTTGCTACAAAGACAACATATTTGATGTTCAAACTGATAAAGGTTTTTTTTTTTTTCAAATAATCATTAACTTTAGAATTCGATGCCAGCAACACATGACAAAGAAGTTGGGAAAGGTGGCAATAAATACTGATAAAGTTGAGGAATGCTCATCAAACACTTATTTGGAACATCCCACAGGTGTGTAGGCTAATTGGTAAAAGGTGGGTGCCATGATTGGGTATAAAAACAGCTTCCTAAAAAATGTTCAGTCTTTCACAAGAAAGGATGGGGCGAGGTACACCCCTTTGTCCACAACTGCGTGAGCAAATAGTCAAACAGTTGAAGAACAACGTTTCTCAAAGTGTAATTGCAAGAAATTTAGGGATTTCAACATCTACGGTCCATAATATCATCAAAAGCTTCAGAGAATCTGGAGAAATCACTCCACGTAAGCGGCATGGCCGGAAACCAACATTGAATGACCGTGACATTCGATCCCTCAGACGACCTACCAATCTCAGGCCAGACACTCTAACCACAAGGCCACTGATAAGCAAGCAACACCAAAATTTGCATGTTTCATTGAGAATATAAAACATTGAAAATCAAAAATCCGTCAAAATATTTTAGTACGACTTTAGTGAGCTACGAAGCTGCAATGGAACATTAGTCAGACGTACTGTGCTTCAACATACAGGTGTTATTATGGTGTATTTATGAGGACCCGAAAGTGGCACCTATTAGGAAACATATTTGACATTTTGTTTCGCAATATTAAGCAAAAACTATTTGTTTTTTACCTATTGGTACCTGCTGATGTGTATTTTGGATCTGCATAAATTCAGAAAATTTGCATGCCATACGTAGTCAATTATCTCATTTTTCTCTATCCTCTTGTTGTGAGGCATTCATTCCCCGCTGTTGCCATTTCTAATACAAAGTAGCATACAGTTTTAACTTATATCTGTCAGTAAACTTGCTTTAGAAGCACTAAAAACTACCGGTGCGACGAAGATAACCGGGAGAAGATGCTGTCAAAGTGGAGCCACGTAAACAAGACGTCCCACAAAACGGCGCGTCCTGAAGAGTGTGTCAGAAAGCGACATAAAGATGATCTGTAAAACATAGTTTATGCAACATTTTGACAAAAGAAACACGATTACATGTTATGTAGACCACAAGGAAGTTGTTTTAAATTGAAAAAACAATTACATTAATACCCCTTTAATTGGTTTTATAATCCCGTTCACCCTATGGTCCGAAAAACACGATAGCAAATACAATTAAAACATTTGAGCATTTTGTTTGTTTTCAATTACATCAAGTGTGTATTTCTAAATATTTGTGACAGTTCATTTTAAACACAATGGCTTATTTATTACTAAGTCTTTTTTTTTTTTTCACAAAAATATTGTATCGGTTTTTGGCTTTAAATACTTTGAAGTGAAGTGAATTATTTTTATTCAGCGCTTTTCTCTCGTGACTTTACATAGTGAAACCCCAAAATCTAATTTACATTCAAACCAGTGTGGGTGGCACTGGGAGCAGGTGGGTAAAGTGTCTTGCCCAAGGACACAACGGCAGTGACTAGGATGGCGGAAGCGGGAATCGGACCTTTAACCCTCATGTTGCTGGCACGGCCACTCTACCAACCGAACTATACCTCCCCACAACATTGACAATATCATACCGTGCGATTTTGACAAAGAAAAAAAAAGAAGATACTATGAACTCAAACCTCAAACATTATCTGAATATAATACTCTTTGGATGATAAAGTCCAATAATACCCTTTTTTGCTTTCAATCGAACCAATTACTAAGCTTCATTTCGAATCAGATGTTTATCAATAATTGTAGCCTTGCTCAAAATCAAATAATTGCAGTTGTCTATGTTTTACTTCAAGACAAGAGAGAATGTTAAATTCAGTGTATCTATCTTTTGGTTCTGAAGTACTGATACTAAGTATGTTTGTCAAATGCACATAGTTCAGAAAAAATATACAAATCTGGGCTTTGTGTGTGGCAAAACAGAATTACATGTGAGCTATGATGTGCAGCTGAACTGTGATCCTGCTTTGTATCCTTTTTACTCAGCATTAGATTAGGAGTATTCATAGATCCTTCTTCGGCAAGCTATATATTTCTGCAAGATCAAACTACTGTATATTTTTGCCCACACTCTCGCCTGTTCTTGAGCTTTGGCCTGTTATCACTTTCTCCTTCTCCCTCATGCATCTCTCTCAAGCATGCTAATGTCCTTCTCGTTGCCTAGGTAACTATTATGGGACCCCCAAGCCGCCGAGGCAGCCCATCATTGGGACAGTGATTCTCGGAGATGCAGGCTCCCAGCAGTCCACCCCGAAGCGCACCAAGTCCTACAATGACATGCAAAGCGTCCGAGTAGTGCCTGCTGACGACGACGATGACGACCAGGCCTCGGAAATGAACAACACTTTTACAGGTGAGAGCGTTGCAGCACGTTTTTTAGCCTACTTGTCTATTTTTCTGTCTTTTTGCGCTTTTGTTGTCACTCCCATGCTAAAGCAGTGTGTGTGTGTCCATGCCTCGGAGTTCAGGAACACAGTTAGAGGGAGATAATGTGTGTGTTTGTGATCTTCTCTATGTCTAGCGGTTACATCATGTCTTTGTGAAGCTGATTTCTTTGCATGCGAGCCTCCAAACACTGCCATCTGCCTGCAAGGAGGGGCAATCATGTGGCTCAATTGTTTTCAAAGCATAGATTTGTTCACCAAATTGTATTGCAAAAGTGGTCCTTCATATGCATTTAAAGAGATAAACTTATCCATGTGATCCATATTTCATAGTCTTTCAATGCAATCCTTTGTGAGCTCTACTAACAAAAAAACATTTTTTTGATACTGTGGATGCATCCCCTCCCTGTGTCCATTTGCCAGAGTGCTGTATTAGCATTTGATCAGGCTTGAAAGGAGCACGGAAGTCGTGGGACACTAGTGGGCCCGGGCTGGGAAATGTGTGATGGTGGAGGCTGGAAAAGCCACCGTTTAAAAGGGGGAGAGGTATAAGAGGGTGAGGGTCAGAAATAGTTTGGAAAAGATCGTTGGTAGCAAAATGTGCATATTTTTGGGATCCATTCAGTACACTAGAAATGATCAGGAGCCAATTTTAGGCGAAGGGGTCTGGGGAAGAATAAGGGTGTGAAGTGTTGCTTTTTTTCTTCTGTTCTTCTCTGACTTTTTTGTGACATAAACTATCTTTTGTTCTTCTATGTTGTTGTTCCATGTTGTGCCCGTTTTGTTGCCCAGGATCCTTAGTGCGTAGTCTCTTCCCCTCTCCTTTGTTGTGTGCAGGTAACCCTAGCGACCAGGATGAGAGCCGCGGCGGCATCCTCCGGCCATACACCGCACGTGACAATGCTCCTCCCTGTGGTCTGAACAATGCGGCCATCGCCACTGCAGAAAGTGGGCAGCAGACCCTGGCAGAGCCGCAAGTTTCCCCGGAAGATGCTCTGGGGCCGTTGCCTGAAAACTGGGAGATGGCGTACACTGAGAATGGAGAACTTTACTTCATAGAGTATGTGTCACAGCCTGAAACACCTCACAGTGTAATAGCATGGATTGACTTTTTGAAATACAGTGGTACCTGTCACCGATCCACTGAGCTAATGGATCGGTTTGCGCATGCCCCAAAAGTCATGCAATCCCATTCCGACAGTTTATTTTTACAACTGATAACCCTAAATAGTCAACAACTACACTTCAAAATGTTAACATCATTGTTCATTATTCACATTTGAAGCATCCATTTTTATCTTAGCTTAGACTCCTGTGGCATACCGGTGGTCACATTGTCAGACTCGTAACTAAAAAAGCTTGCATTTTATGGTAATACTCAAAGTTTAACTTTATCCCAAAAATATTTTCTTGACTCTGCTACTTTTAAAAAGTCTTAAAAACTGTAGGACAACAGCAGGAAGTTGTTATGTTTGCGCATGCGCCAAGACATCGAGTAACTCTGTGGATCGGGTAATGACAGAACCTCGGTTTTAGTATTGAAGAAAATGTTGACCAAAATTACATCTTGGTTTTATTACACAGTCTCAGTTTTAGTACGACTAAACACACGTTGGTGGTTCAGTCTCAGTGTTTTTTTTTGTAATTAGGGAATGGCGGCAAACCACTATAGAGCCAGTACAAGTTGTTGCATATATATTGATAACCCAACTGGAGTCAATAAGGCCTTAAAGTCTGTTTTTCCAGAATGTCACTGAATGCACAACCCTGCTCGTCTATATAACCCAACAAGGGGAAAATGATGCTTACCAGCTCACCCCCATAGTTTTGGAGAGAGCCTAGTCTTGCACAACAATAATAGCTGCTCGAGCTGCTAGAGGTCCACCACTTTAAATGCACCTGGCATTGCTTCGAAGATTAGTTCCACCTTTTATTCCTTGCTGATTTAAAGGAGAGTAGTGCGTCCAGGCACAAGTAAAGGCCCAAACGTACTCGGACGGAACATGCACGGAACGTCGTTCGCAGATGTACGGCCTTATTCAAAGTGGTCGTCCACCAGGCCTGTCGCCGCAAAACTCAATCTTTATGACTGCACAGACTCCGCTCTGTGCACTCATGCCACACAAAACTCTACTCAGTGTGTACTTTTCACATTCATGTGACACCGATCTGCATTTTGCCACTAAAGCATTGATTAAAATTAAAATCAGGTCAATGCATAGACTAAATGTTTTCTACGACTCATGTCTGAGACAATTTCTGACACCTAGTCGAACTGGCGGCAATACTTTGCTCAGAGCAGTGAGTAGATAGTAATTTTGTTGAGAGTACTCCACTTCTTTGTTTTTTTAGCATTTAATGGCCGTACATAAAACTGACCTTCTCTTTGCAAAACGAGCTGTGAAGTGTTACGTGTTGTGCCGTAACGCTGTCTCGTGCATGCGTTTGATTACCTTAGTTGAGTCCAAGGTAAAACGTTGAGCAAACAGACGCGAGTTCGTTCTTGGATATAACAAGAGTGCCACAACTCTGATAAATAAGGTGAGAAACACTGTTGAATTCCAGAAAGAAGTTATAGAAAAGTACAGAGGGAGTGTTTGGGCGGTTAACCCATCCTCTTTCCTCCCTCGTCTTTTTTTGCTGTCAAGAATCCTAAATTATCAATTTCATCTTTCATCTATATGCATTTTGCCTTTTTTTCTGCGCATAAAAATATAATCATTCTCTCTAAAAATGGTTTTAGGTTGACATTTTTGGAGTATTTGAAACAGATTATTATGATTTACATTGTTTCCTATTTATTGTGGGTTTTTTAACGATTCAACTGTCTCTTTGGAATGGATTAATAACAAAAACCCAGGTACCACTGTACTTGCAATAGCTCACAAAGTATTCAGTGTGTAGTATTTGATCTATTTTGCACGTCCGGTGGCTTGTCCTCCCCATGAAAAGGTTGTAATACATGCCCGGCTCTCCCGGGTGCCACCGCTTTCCTATTAATCCCTGCATGTGTCGATCTCTAAAGGAGATCACACTCTGATCACCTGACTACCTCCACCTCTCTGTCCTCTCTGCAGCACAACAAAGGCACACCACCAGGACATGGCTGTGCATTTAAAGAGCTTGTATGTTCATTTTTTCCAATCACTATTGTTTCTTTTTACAATTGAAGGAAAAGTCAGGCGATTGATTGTGTACATATCCTGTATGTTGTTTTATTATCTTTATTTTTCTGTGCAGCAGAGGCCCAGAGTCCTTAATAAATATGCAATCCTGGTTCAAATTTAAATTGTTATTGACATGTATGTGCTTCTACTGTGCTTTATTTTTGTAAAGGCTGTGTTTTCTACTCTGTGTTCTTGCAGCCACAACACAAAGACCACATCATGGTTGGATCCTCGGTGTAGAGACAAAGCCTCTCGGCCTCTGGAAGAGTGTGACGATGATGGTGAGCTGATACACATCTTTTTATTCTTTTTTAGAGTATTCTTACTAGTAGTGTCCTTTCTGTTTTTTATCAAAATGTAAGAAATGGACAGGTGCCCACTGTCCCAGTGACATTTGAGGAAGATCAGTAATTTACTAAGAAGTGCATCTTGTGAAATTGCACCATCAAGTGGCAAAGATGAAAGTAGCATAACAGCAGTTTAGTTTCTATTTTCGAATGATGCTGCACCTTGTTGTTGTGACTTTCTAAGGGGTTTCTCTTTCCTTATATTTCCTCCATCTTGACTGTCATATCATTCCCCTTTTGATCCCGTTTTGTTGCTGTCCCACCTTATTCTCACTTTACTCCTCATCCCCTTTCTGTTCTTCATTTGGTTTTTATTTCTTTAATCCTGCTTTCACCTTGGAGAAGAGAGGATACATACAGAAGACCTGGAGAGTGATCTAGGTAGGATGACTCTGTTTTGTATCAGATTCAGAAGCAAGGTCTTGCAAACATTGTGCACAAACCATCTGATACGAGGCGAATGGAGAGGGATACAAGCAGTGAGGAACATAATTCAAAAGTGCCAATTATTGTCACACACACACTAGGTGTGGTGAAATTATTCCTTGCATTTGGCCCATCACACTTGATCACCCCCTGGGAGGTGAGAGGAGCAGTGAGCAGCAGCATTTTTGGTGATTTAACCCTCAATTCCAACCCTTTACAGTATATAAAAAAGACATTAAATGCATAGAATAAAACAGTGGTTCTCAGCCTTTTTCTAGTGATGTACCCCCTGTGAACAATTTTTAAATTCAAGTACCCCCTAATCAGAGCAAAGCATTTTTGGTTGAAAAATAGAGATAAAGAAGTAAAATCCAGTACTATGTCATCAGTTTCTGATATATTAAATTGTATAACAGTACAAAATATTGCTCATTTGTAGTGGTCTTTCTTGAACTATTTGTAAAAAATGGATATAAAAATAACTAAAAACTTGTTGAAAAATAAACAAGTGATTAAATTATAAATAAAGATTTCTACACATAGAAGTAATCACCAACTTAAAGTGCCCTCTTTGGGGATTGTAATAGAGATCCATCTGGATTCATGAACTTAATTCTAAACATTTCTTCACAAAAAATTAAATCTTTAATATCAATATTTATGGAACATGTCCACAAAAAATCTAGCTGTCAACACTGAATATTGCATTGTTGCATTTCTTTTCACAGTTTATGAACTTACATTCATATTTTGTTGAAGCATTATTCAATAAATATATTTATAAAGGATTTTTAAAATATGGTGTTGAATGTTTCATTGGTTTTATACATACTGTGAAAGGAAACTGCACTGTTTTTAGATCTTTTCTTTAAATCATTCACAATCTCTATGTAAGACAAGAACACATATGTTTTTTTTTTTATGCATTCTAAATTTTAAATAAACGTTAGCTAAAGTCACCTAACAATGGAGCCAATAGGAGCTTCTCTGTTCCACCCACAAAGTCAGCGAAATACCCAAAACACAGACAATACTCCATTTGCATCTTTTGACCTGAATATTAACCAAGTATTAGCTAATCTTTTTTTAGTTAAAAATGCTACACTGAAATATTGAGCCCGTGACTATCTACTTTGCCTCGAAATTGGTGAAAGTTAATCTCACTTGGATTATAGAAGGTTATGGCCACAAACTGAGAAGTTGGTAAACTTTTATCCGGGGATGCCAATAAAGACTAAAAAAAAAAAACCTTGTTTGTGGCAATACTCCGTGGGGATTATTATCAATTCTTCATCTAAACGGGAAGGTATAAGCATGTCATCAGTTGGCATCCCAGTGAGAGCAGACATTGTACAGTAAATGTTTGTTTTATTATGTTTGTAGTTTGTATTTCTATTAGTATTACTACTACATGACGCTATAGTGTTTCACTAAAACTGCATCTGTTTAGCACACATCTTCTCAAACGTGTTGCTCTTTGTTGTCTCTCATGAAGTCTGCTGTGAGTAGTAGGGTTGTTGTTGTCAAAGGAAAAAGTTAATGTTGTGATTCATCTGTGAAATTAATCAGCACCAAAATTGTCATATTCCAAAAATGTTCTGCAAATTAGATTAAAATCTGCCCATAACTTTTTGAGCTATCAATAGCAGTTACCTAACTCTTTTTGCACATTTCCTGAAAGTGTACTAAGTAACATGGGCATTGTTCGATCTATTTTAGAGGAGCAGAATGCACAGGGAGTTTTTGCGTTTGCTCAGACACATGAAAATCCGTTCCACCTACGCCCAAATTACTGCAAATCTGAAAAAGTTTATTTCCACCCGAACCTCTTCTGTTTTCAGGGTTAATTCTGTAGTGATTTTCAAGTTCATTTACACTGCAATCATCTGTGCAACGTTTCCCCGTTTACATGTTGCCTAGTAGCAGTGTTTTCAGTGTCTGTTGTGTAATTCTAATACAGTGCCAAAAAGTTGCGAGCAAAAAGATTTTGCAAGTGCATAAAATGTTCACCCGTGTGCATTGCGCACTCGCATCATGTATATAGCCTGGGGGCTCAGCCCCACTCCCCTGTTCTTAAAACCTAATGATGCCCCTGCTAATTTACTAACTGACAGGCAAACCATGCAAAGCCAATGCTGATGATGGTAACTATCCAAGTAGGTTTTTTTATGGCATCAATGTATTTTCCCATTCTATTTTATATGTTTATCTAGCCCCACGGAGGAGTCACAGCTCGACATTTACTGTTAGTCAACATTTTGACTAACAGTATTTTATTTTATTTTTTAAAACAGTGTGTTTTTTAATTAAAAAGTTTTATTGACAATTTTGCTTGACATAAAAAGGTTGTGTTGCTGATTAACCTGTCGGTAATGGTAGAAGATCTGAGTATTTAAATAACATGTATTGTCTTTCTTTATTGTAGCAGGCTGCTGAGAGGCAGACAGTTTTGATAGTAAAATGCAGTCTCGTTAAACCTACTTAATGGATCAATGTAACAAAGGCGGGGAAATCTTCTGTGTGGAATCAAATACAGCGAGGAGGAAAAGTGAGACGAAAGCATCATATATTGAATGTGCTCATCAAGGCACAGTTGAAGAGCGTTAGTTTATTTATTTGTTTTATGCTTTATAAAATATCTAAACATCTTATTCAGTTCGACACATGACGAATAATATTAATTACAACATTTTTGTTGTATCTGATTTATTATTTTGCTGTGCCCATAGAGAAAGATTGATTATTGTTACAAACTGTTGTGAAAACCATGCAGCCCTACAAAACACTGGGAGTTGGGTGCTGTTGATATTTTATGCTCTGTGTTTTCTTTATTTCAGAGCTGCCACCAGGATGGGAGAGGATAGACGACCCGGTGTATGGCATTTACTATGTCGAGTAAGTAAATCACCTTGTTGGCACATCACCTCACAGGAAATTAGCCTGCCTTCGCTTATAAATACAGCTTACTGCACAGTAGCTGTCAATTCTTAGCAACCTCTGTCCCTCTGTGTTAGTCATATAAACAGGAAGACACAGTATGAGAACCCGGTGGTGGAGGCGCGGCGTCGGAAAATCCTGCACGACCAGCAGCTGCCGCAGCCTCCAGAAGGTGAGCGGTTCATTCGAGGTTGGTTTCCTGCCCATTTCTTTCTTTCTTCATGTCTGTGAGTTTCCCATCCTTTTGCTTGAACACTCACAGGGGTTTGGGTGTACGAGTCTCTCTTTGCTGTCTTTTGAAGGGAAGTGCATTTATTTGTTAAATAAAATTAACTTTTTCAAAGTAGAGCTGCCCCAAACCCCTGTGTGACCATTTTTGTTTTAATTTTTAGTCATTAAAATCCATTGGATCATTTTTTGTTTATTATCTAACATGATTTGACTTGACAGTATTAAACGTCAATAAGGTGGAACCTTGATTGACGAAGAGCGGTGTGGCCCAGTTGGTAGAGCGGGTTCGCTGTGTAAAGTGGATTGAGTTGCTAGAGAAAAAAACTTATATTGATATAATTTACTTCACAAACTTTATGGGTTCTTGAACATGGTTCAGAAAGTGATAAGTTCATATCGTGAAGCAGAGTTCCCCATAAGAATCAAAAGTCTATTTTAGTAAAGAAAACTGCACAGTTTGATATATATACATTATATAGAGAGTTTATAAACTCCCCTGAAGAGTAGGGAAACTTATGAAACTGACCAGTAGGGATGAAATAGCGTCCGTGTGTTTTTTCCTGACCTAAGGAATATATATATATATATATATATATATATATATATATATATATATATATATATATTAGGGCTGTGAATCTTTGGGTGTCCCACGATTTGATTCAATATCGATTCTTGGGGTCACGATTCGATAATATATCGATTTTTTCGATTCGATTCTCGATTTATATGTATATATTAAGGGTGTGGGAAACAATTCGATTTGAATACGTTGTGCGATTCAAAATAGATTCTCATTTTTTAAAAATCTATATTTTTTTATTTTTTTATTTTTATTTAATTTTTTTAAATTTATTTATTAGAAATATTTTTTTTAATCAATCCAACAAACCACTACACAGCAATACCATAACAATGCGATCCAATTCCAAAACCAAACCTGACCCACCAACACTCAGAACTGCAATAAACAGAGCAATTGAGAGGAGACACAAACACGACACAGAACAAACCAAAAGTAGTGAAACAAAAATGAATACTATCAACAACAGTATCAATATTAGTTATAATTTCAGCATAGCAGTGATTAAAAATCCCTCATTGACATTATCAGTAGACATTTATAAAAATAAAAAAGAACAATAATGTCACAGTGGCTTACACTTGCATCGCATCTCATAAGCTTGACAACACAGTTTCCAATGTTTTCACAAAGATAAAATAAGTCATATTTTTGGTTTGTTTAATAGTTAAAACAAATTTACATTATTGCAATCAGTTGATAAAACATTGTCCTTTACAATTATAAAATTGTTTTTTTTTTTTTAAATCTTCTACTCTGCTTGCATGTCAGCAGACTGGGATGGATCCTGTTGAAATCCTATGTATTGAATGAATACAGAATCGTTTTGAATTGGAAAAATATTGTTTTGAATTGATAAACGAATCGAAAAATCGATATATTATCGAATCGTGACCCCAAGAATCGTTATTGAATCGAATCGTGGGACACCCAAAGATTCGCAGCCCTAATATATATATATATATATATATATATATATATATATATATATATATATATATATATGTATATGTATATGTATATATATGTGTGTGTGCGTATAACATAAAAAAGACGTAATCTCTTTTTTATCCACACAACACAATGATATTCCAGCAAGCTTAAATGTCAACACGCACACAAGTGTCATTGGTTCTCTCCAAAACAAAACAAAATTAAAAATTAAAATAATTTGACCTTGTGCTCCAGGATATTTGTGGCATTTTTGAACACTTGTACAGTTTCGGAGTTAGCACAAACGTGCAGTGTGAGGCGATCCTTCATTGATTCACGTCCCTTTAGTGCCTTCTCCTTTGCTGTAATAAAGGTCAGTTGTGGCATCTTTTTTGGTCCTATCACAATTAAAGACTTATTGCTGCAGAAAAAAATCCACTTTTGCTGATAAAATCCTCGAACTAAAGGGTCAAAGGGTCAAAACTAAAGAGGCTCACTAGCTAAAATGCTAAGTGTATAGCTTGTCTAGCAACCTGAAGCTATACAGCAGGACTGACAGTTTGGACATATTTAAAACGTTTCTGATCACACAAAGTGATCTCTAAGACAGGTTTATACAGTATTGACCGACAAAATGTGGAAATTAACTCGTCAAAAGTGCAGTGAGCCTTGAATCTCTTTCAAATGAATGTGTCTGTGTGTACAGGAGGTAAACAGGATTTTGAGTGACGTCATCAAAATCGCCCCGCCTGAGGGCTTCAAGCAGCATGCAAAATCAGTTAATGATGAATTAAGCGTTCAGACGCTGAGACATGGTCCGCACATTGTGGCATATTTGGAGTTGCTGTAAACCAGGGGTCCCCAAACTACGGCCCCCCAGTGTCCAAAATCCGGCCCGCGGGAAGTCCCAAGTTAATTTATTTATTTGTTTATTTAAATTTGTTTTATTATTATTATTTTTTTAAATCTGTCCTTTGTTATCCATTTTTTACTGCTTGTTAGTCTCAAGTATCTCCTAGCCGCTCAGGCAAATTACATTGTCTAAAAATGCATTTTCCCATTGATAACGTGACATCAGCGCACTCGCGCGGCAAGTGCGTGCTCTGTCATTTAATTTGTGCGCGAGGAATACATATGCAGTCGTGGTGAAAAGTTTACATACACTTGTAAAGAACATAATGTCATGGCTGTGTTGAGTTTCCAATAGTTTCTTCAACTCTTATTTTTTTGTAATAGAGGGATTGGAACACATACTTGTTGGTTTCAAAATATCATTCATGAAGTTTTTTTTTTAATGACTTTATTATGGGTATACTGAAAATGTGACCAAATCTGCTTTGTTCAAAAGTATACATACAGCAATGTTAATATTTTGTTACATGTCTCTTGGCAAGTTTCACTGCAATAAGGCGCTTTTGGTAGCCATCCACAAGCTTCTGGCAAGCTTCTGGTTGAGAAAATTGGTGCAGTTCAGCTAAATTTTGTTGGTTTTCTGACATGGACTGCATTGTCCACATGTTCTCAATGGGATTTAAGTCAGGACTTCGGGAAGGCCATTCCAAAACCTTAATTGTAGCCTGATTTTGCCATTACTTGACCTCGTTTGACATGTGTTTGGGGTCATTGTCCTGTTGGAACACCCAACTGCGCCCAAGACCCAACCTCTGGGCTGATGATTTTAGGTTGTCCAGAAGAATTTAGAGGTAATCCTCCTTTTTCATTGTCCAATATACTCTCTGAAAAGCACCAGTTCCATTGGCAGCAAAAGAGGCCCAGAGCATAATACTACCACCACTTTGCTTGACGGTAGGTGTGGTGTTCTTGGGATTAAAGGCCTCACCTTTTCTCCTCCAAACATATTGCTGGGTATTGAGGTCAAACAGCTCAATTTTTGTTTCATCTGACCCCAGAACTTTCCTCCAGATGGTCTTATCTTTGTCAATGTGATCAGCAGCAAACTGTAGACGAGCCTTAAGGTGTTGCTTCTGGAACAAGGGCTTCCTTCTTGCATGGTAGCATCTCAGTCCATGGCGATGCAAAACACGCTTGACTGTGGAGGTAATCCTCCTGGGAGATATTTATAAAACAATCTCACCTTACTTCCGCGCTTCATTCACTAACGGTGTTAAAAAAAAAGATCAATTAGAATAATACATAATGTTGGTTAGATATTGAATCAAAAATATTGAAATTCAACGATTCGGTGCATTTGCAAACAGCTAAAATTATGTACAAAACAAACTATTACCCAATACCCAATAATGTATAACAATTATTTACAACAAAAGAGGACAACTATAAACCTTAAAGGAAAATCGAATATAAAACATTTGTATGCTCGTACAACACTTAACACCGCTAGCATACCAGTATGTGGAATTAAATCATGGAATGGATTAACCAAATGAATCAAACAAAGCACCAATATGATTCAGTTTAAGAGACTGTTCTAACTACAAATGTTCACAAAGTACACAGAACAAGAATTATGATGAACACCTTGAACCCTTTTTTTCAATGTTTTTATTGAGACAGATTATTTATGTATTTAATATTTGTTTGCTTACTATGGTATATTATTTATTTATTATTTGTTCACATTTATGTTACAGAGAACAAGGCAATAGAATACAATTTATATGGTATGAAAAGGGGTAGGATTAAATAAGGTCTGCTTCTTCCTACTCCTTTTCGTACGTACTGTAATGAAACAACTGGAAATATGTGATGAATAACAGTGTATTGTTTGCATGTTTGAAATAAACAGAAACTTAACTTAACTGAACTGTACTCCTTCCAAATGGTGTGTTTAAAATTGTGTTGAAATGTGAGGTTTTGTTCAAGTGTGACGGGAGTGGAAAAAAACGGCTGTGCTAAAACAAAATGTCGACAATGAAACGCAATAATGGAAAATGCTCTGTTGTTTATTTTCTTTAACCAGCAAAAATTAGACACTTTCAACGTCATCTGAATTATAAATTGCCTTACTTTTAACTGTTATGATTCCTGGCAATGTGCCTTCAGCTGTGGAAAAGTCGCTTCGAGTGAGTGCAAAGATTAGCCACGCCTCATCCACAGATCTTAACGAAAAGATGAATTGTCCGGAAAAAATACTTTTAAAGTGACAACTATTTACGGCAATGGAGGAGACACTGAAACAACAATTAATAACAGTTGGTTAGAAATGTTTGAATGATACATTATAGTATTACAATATTAGCTTGATTTGTTGTGAAGCTAGTTTAGCCGTCTTTTGTAAGACAATAGCGTCACCGTTCACCGGTAAAATATATATATATATATATATATATATATATATATGTATATATATATACATATATATATACATATATATATATTTTTTTTAATTGGGTCGGTGTCTACTGTGTTTGGCAACAGACCAGTTAGTAATACAGTCTATTATTACGTTTTCATTGTCGCTCGTAGCATGGTTTACATGAGCCTTCATTGTTTACAAGTGTTCAAAGCAGCAGCAGTGAAAGTATTAACTTGATATAAAATGGAAAAGCACTTTAATGTCAATATACAGATGGATTTGTCCAGGATTTTGCATTGAAGACATACAGACTCTGTAGAAATTTAACTTCAGTGTATAGTTTCAGACCTGCAGCCTGTTTATTAGGGTCTTGGTTGGGGGGGCAGGATGCAGAGACGGGAGACAAGGTGGAATTCCCCAAAAATGTAAAATTTTAATGAGATAAAAGGGATAACCAAGAGCAATTGGGCAAAAGCACACACCATGTAACCTGGACAAAAATAGCTTCCTTAGAGGTCGGCCGGAGAAAAGGCCAGGGCACACTGAGCAGGGAAAGAGTCAAACAAAATAATCCCCTTTAACTCAGGGAGGCTGGGAAACAACCAGAGAAGAGGTTAGGGAATTTGGGATTTAATAGCGACAACATACCAGGTCTGGTGAGGTCAAGAAGGCGCATGCACAAGAGTGGTTCAGGATACAATAACCGGCGAGGCCAAGCTGTCAGTGACGAGCCTAAATAGTGGCGGGCTAATTGCAAGGAGGTGTGCAACAAGGTCCGCCCCTCGGCGAGGATGAATCACTGAGTACAAATGTGCAGAATAAAGGAGAAGGCAGGGTAAAACTAAAACACAACACTTTCGTCTGTTTCCATTCTCTCGTCTGCCCGCATAGTCTACTTATCTCGCTGACAATAAAACACAGTGAGTCGTTGGTCTCGCTATATCATCTGTGATGTTTTGTCTTGGGGTTAGAGTTACTAAAACAGATGGCTGGTACCAGTCATCGACGTCCAAAGCGCACAATAAAAGCAAGAAAACGAGAAAAAAACACACATTTCTGCCAGGGTCCAAATGCTAACTCAGTGTGATGGAGCGTGGTGTGGAAGGGTTCATTTTCATCTAACATCTCTGCCTCTCAAAACGGCTTGTTTTAAAAAGGAGCAACAATTTGGCTTACAAATAGGTCAGTAAAACAAAATCTATGTAAATTGTGTTAAACAAATTATGTTAAGTTTTAAAAAATAGAAAAAAAATAATAGCATGTTTTTATGAAAACAAACTTCTTGCAAGAAGCATGTTCTTGCGTCTCAAACATACCAGCGCACATTTGCACTGATACTTCTGTGGGCGCACCGTTAATGTGCTAAAAAAGTGGGTCTTGTTGTACAAACCCCGTTTCCATATGAGTTGGGAAATTGTGTTAGATGTACATATAAACGGAATACAATGATTTGCAAATCCTTTTCAACCCATATTCAACTGAATGCACTACAAAGACAAGATATTTGACGTTCAAACTTTTTTTTTTGCAAATAATGATTAACTTAGAGTTTCATGGCTGCAACACGTGCCAAAGTAGTTGGGAAAGGGCATGTTCACCATTGTGTTACATCACATTTTCTTTTAACAACACTCAATAAACGTTTGGGAACTGAGGAAACTAATTGTTGAAGCTTTGAAAGTGGAATTCTTTACCATTCTTGCTTGATGTACAGCTTAAGTTGTTCAACAGTCCGGGATCTTGTTGTTGTATTTTACGCTTCATAATGCGCCACACATTTTCAATTGGAGACATGTCTGGACTGCAAGCGGGCCAGGAAAGTACTACGAAGCCACGCTGTTGTAACACGTTGCTTGGTATTGTTTTGCTAAAAGAAGCAGGGGCGTCCATGATAACGTTGCTTGGATGGCAACATATGTTGCTCCAAAACCTGTATGGACCATTCAGCATTAATGGTGCCTTCACAGATGTGTAAGTTACCCATGCCTTGGGCACTAATACACCCCCATACCATCATAGATGCTGGCTTTTGAACTTTGCACCTATAACAATCCGGATGCTTCTTTTCCCTCTTTGTTCCGGAGGACACCACGTCCACAGTTTCCAAATATAATTTGAAATTTGGACTCGTCAGACCACAGAACACCTTTCCACTTTGCATTAGTCCATCTTAGATGAGCTCGGGCCAAGCGAAGCCGGCGGCGTTTCTGAGTGTTATTGATAAATGGCTTTCGCTTTGCATAGTAAGAGTTTTAACTTGCACTTACAGATTTAGCGACCAACTGTAGTTACTGAAAGTGGTTTTATGAAGTGTTCCTGAGCCCATGTGGTGATATCCTTTACACACTGATGTCGGTTTTTGATGCAGTACGGCCTGAGGGATCAAAGGTCTGTAATATCATCGATTACGCGCAGTGATTTCTCCAGATTCTCTGAACCTTTTGATGATTTTACGGACCGTAGATGGTAAAATCCCTAAATTCCTTGCAATAGCTTGTTGAGAAATGTTGTTCTAAAACTGTTCGACAATTTGCTTACAAATTGGTGATTCTCGCCCCATCCTTGTTTGTGAATTACTTAGCATTTCATGAAAGCCGCTTTTATACCCAATCATGGCACCCACCTGTTCCAAATTAGCCTCTGCACACCTTGTAGGATGGTCCAAATAAGTGTTTGATGAGCATTCCTCAACTTTATCAATATTTATTGCCACTTTTCCCGACTTCTTTTTCAAGTGTTGCTGACATCAAATTCTAAAGTTAATGATTATTTGCAAAAAAAAAAATGTTTAGCAATTTTAACATCAAATATGTTGTTTTTGTAGCATATTCAACTGAATATGGGTTGAAAATGATTTGCAAATCATAATATTCCGTTTATATTTACATCTAACACAATTTACCAACTCATATGGAAACGGGGTTTGTAGATCGCACTGCAGGGCTGCTTCTAAAACAGCCAGAAAAAACACCTCAGATGACATGTGTGCAGTAAACAGGTATTTTCATGGTGGAAGCCACATAAGTTCACGCAAAAACTGATTTAAATAGGGAGGTCTGCACCACTTATCAGTTGTACACGCAGTATTAGCAGAGCACACATAATCCGCCCACTAATAGTACAGTACATGCAATTTTAGTGTTTGCACACGCTGTTTACCTGACATTTGTATCTTGGTTGATTATTTTCTTTTTACATTGTCAATGAAAACTGAGCTTTATAAACCCAAATATGTGATCTAATTAATGTGTGCACGTGCTGACCTTATGAATAGTCAAGTAGTCAGTTGACTACATGCACTTTTTAGTCTGTGCTTATTGATGTGTGCCATGGAATATTTTGTGTTGCATGCATGTGGGCTGACCTTCAAGCTTTCCCTTTACAGAGTGGATTGAGGAGCACTCCTCAGCAGCAGCACCATTGGTAAACTTCGGTGCAAACCACCTGGAGACCTACAGGGACCCCCAAGTCCCACAAACTCTACCTCCAGCCCCAGCAGGAGCCAAACGTAAATGCAGTTTTATGATCCCATCATTTGTCAAAGGCCCTGTGGTCGAAGGGTTGTTTGTTTCGTTTGAAATGATCTGCTTTGGGAATGTGTTAAGTTTCTTCAGACAGCAGTTTACTGTTGTAAAAGGTGATGCAATGCACCCCAAACTTTAATTGATCATTAACAACAACACCTTACAAAAAAGCTCGTAAAAATGTGAAACTACTCATAGCTTGTTTGAGCAGGCGTAAATGTCAGCAACGCATGTGACATTTGAAAAATTATGAATGAAAAAATGCAGATCCTGCTACTGCGGATTTTAATGGGTGGCCTGTGTTGCAACGTGTTATAGGAGGGAAGCCGTTCTTCACCAGAAACCCTGCAGAACTGAAAGGAATCTTCATCAACACCAAGTTGAAGAAGAGCCGCCGTGGCTTCGGTTTCACGGTGGTCGGAGGAGACGAGCCGGATGAGTTTCTGCAAATAAAAAGTTTGGTGCTGGACGGGCCTGCAGCTGTGGATGGCAAGATGGAGACAGGTGCAGTACATGTTTCCTATCAGTAGGAGACACTGTGTTCTTTCCAAACGCTTTCTTAAATATTTAGCAGTGAACATGAGGCAGAGCATTATCCGACAGGAATGTGGGCTACTGTTGAATATCACCAAAATCTTACTTGAAAGGTGAACTTTGATCTGTTTGGTCTGATCGTTGACATTTACTCTTTCTGATGCAGGTGATGTCATCGTAAGTGTGAACGACACCATTGTGCTGGGTTACACCCACGCTCAGGTGGTGAAGATCTTCCAATCCATCCCTATTGGCTCCATGGTGGACTTGGCCTTATGTCGTGGCTACCCCCTGCCCTTTGACCCAGATGACCCTAATACAAGTCTGGTTACATCGGTGGCCATCTTGGACAAGGAGCCTATTATTGTCAACGGACAGGAAACATTTGACTCGCAATCCAACCAGGGTGGACCACTTAACAGCATGAGGGAATCTCGAGCGCACAGCCCCTCTGCCGAGATGGTTTCCAAAAGTCTGCACGGCTACGCCAGCGATGTGGTCACCCTGGCCTCGTCTATAGCCACCCAGCCTGAGTTGATCACCATACACATGGAGAAGGGAGATAAAGGATTTGGGTTCACTATCGCAGACAGCCTGACAGGAGGGGGGCAGAGGGTCAAGCAGATTGTGGACTACCCCCGCTGTCGGGGCCTCAAGGAGGGGGACATTCTGATGGAGGTTAACAAGAGAAACGTCCAGAACATGAGCCACAATCAGGTGGTGGACTTACTGAGCAAATGCCCCCGAGGAAGTGAGGTCACAATGCTGGTGCAAAGAGGTATGTATGATATCATTATATCACATTATTTATGTGTGATTAAGTACAGGAAAATGGCCCATTATCTAGTGAAGAGGGAACAGGTTGACACGGACAGAAGAGTATAGTGAGTAAGCAGCCGAAATAAAACCTGAGGGGGAGAGTGGCTCATAAATGTGTACACTGCAAGGGTTGGAAAGAGGAGTGGTGAGGAGGCGATGGGCTGAGTGAGCATGGTGGTGGATGAACAGATGAATGTGGAAAGGAGTGGGAGGTTGGCAAGGGACACAAAATAGATAAATGACCAGGAGCTTGTTGAGGTGATTGATACAGATGCTGCTGAGACTTGATGTTTACTTTAATACATCATCCTACAATTATTACTCTGTGCTGAAGGGTGCAGACATTTAGTGTTTGTTTTGATACTCTGTGACTCAAGTTCTGGACCAATTTATTAGCCGTAGAACTTCTCTCTGTTTGACCACTCATAAACGCAATTTAGTATCTCCGTAAAATTTGATCAGCTGTTAAAACCACAATAATGGAAAACAGACAAATCAATGTCTACATCTCTTCTTCTTCTCAAGTTAGATCTGTTGGTTTGTTGAAGGGCTGGGTGATATTGCCTTTTTTTAATACTGAGAAATTTTTAGCGCATATCACGATATACGATATATATTACGATATTTTGCCTTGGCCTTGAATGAACACTCGATGCATATAATCACAGCAGTATCATGATTATATGTGTATACATTAAAACATTCTTCTTCATACTGCAGTCATATATGCTACTTTTAAACTTTCATGCAGAGAGAGAAATCCCAGCTAAGTCAATTTACCAAAAGTGTATTTATTAAAGGTATTAAGCAATGGCACAAACATTCAAGTCATTTCCAAAACATAAAGTGCAAGATTGTCAGAGACATTTTAAGTGTCAAATAAAAATGAACTACATAATAGGAAATCAAATAGTATTCGTCCTTCACTATGTGGTATGTTACTAAGGTTATGAAATTCTCTTCACTCTCCAGCAAGAGACTTTTCCAATGATGCTACATATTAGCAGTAATGCTACTTTTTATAGCAACGCTTTTTCCCCCCCACACTTGACAAATTACGGTTGTCTGTTCGACATATTCCCACTTGAAGCCACACCACCGCCAGACGATAGAAACTCTGCTGTTTTTATTGGGAATTAAGTCTTCCTTCATTTGTTACCAAATCCGCACCTTCTTTCTCTCGTACGGCTACGTTAGCAGTAGCAGCTAACGTAGCCCAGTATGCTACCTCTCTGCTCTGTGACGGCGGACACGTATGTGACGTATGACGTGACAGTATGTGATGTATGTAAGAATGTGCGCCTGCTTGTCTGTGAGGAGAGACAGGAAAGAGTGAGATGAGCCTGAATGGCCGCAGCTAAAAGCAACTGCGTGAGAACGTATACTCGGATACTACGATATAGTAATTTTCTGTAATGCACAGAAACAAACCCGTGATATATCGTATATATTGATATATCGCCCAGCCCTAATTTTTGTTGAATGTATGTATATATATATATATATATATATATATATATGTAGGTGTGGGAAAAAAATCACAAGACTGCTTGTATATATATATATATATATATATATACATATATATATATGCAGCTGAGATAGGCTCCAGCACCCCCCGCAACCCCAAAAGGGACAAGCGGTAGAAAATGGATGGATGGATGGATATATATATATATATATATATATATATATATATATATATATATATATATACATATGTGTATATATAGACCCTTTCCAAAAAATGTGAATATCATGGAAAAGTGTATTTTTTTCCATAATTCCATTCACAATGTTAAACTTCCTTAGAATATATATTCAGGGCCCACAAATTAAACGATTTCCAGTATTTAGTTGTTTATTTTTACATAATTTGGGCTGCCAGCTCATAAAATCCACAAAAATAGAATTTCAAAAATTGTTAATACTGTGAAGAAATCTCCATTTACTTCTCAGTTTTTGCAGAAAAGAAACAATTTAGGATCATATCAAATCAATCAAAATATGGGACTTTCAAAATGATACGTCGATCTTCAATACTTTGTATGGAATCCCTTTGCCTTAATCACTGCCTCGATGCACTGTGGCATTTAGAGAATCAAACTGTGGCATTGGCTGGAAGTTATGAAAGCCCAGATTTCCTTGATGCTTGCTGTCAGCTCTTCTTTGTTTTTGCGTCTGGTCCCCTCTTGATAATACCCCATAGATTCTCAACAGGCCAGTCAAGCACTGTGATGGAATGGGCATCAAACCAGGTTTTGGTGCTTCTGGCAGTATGGGCAGGGGCCAGATCCTTCTGGAAGATTAAATCTGCATCTCCATCAAAATCCTCAGCAGAAGGAATCAGGAAGTCCTCTAATACATTCTGGTAGACCAATGCGGTGACCTTGGATTTAAGAGAGCAGAGTTTACCAACACCTAGACTGGACATTGCAGCCCAAAACATGTCTGGCTGTAGATATTTCACACTGGACCTCAAGCCGCGTGGGTTCTGTTCCTGACCCTTCTTCCTCCAAACCATTGGACGTTAATTCCAAAATGAAAGGCACACTTTACCCTCATTGGAAAAGAGGACCTTGGACCACTGGCCAACAGTCCACTCATTCTTCTCCTTGGCCCGGTTGAGACACTTTCTACGTTGGCTCAGGTTCAGAAGCGGTTTGACCTGAGGAACCAGACGGTTGTAGCCCATCTCCCGGAATGCGTCTTCATTCCACTCTTTCTGGATGTCTGACAGATTCATGAATCTTCTCTTTATGATAATCCGCAGAAGCCCATGGTCAGCTCTTCTGCTGGTGCATCTTCTCCCGCAACATTTTGCCTTTCCATTAGATTTTCCATTGATATGATTTGGACACAGCACTGTGTGAACAGCCAGCCATTTTACCTATGAACTTTTGTGGCTTACCAATCCCATAGATGGTATCAATGATGGTCTTCTGGCCAATTGTCAATTATATAGTTTTCCTCATATTGATCCTAACTGAGGCATTTGAACCAAAGTGAAGGAATTTAATGACACCTGGGAAACCTGCTGGTGCTTTGAGTTTAGTAGATGAGTAATGTGTGACACTCTGTTTAAAACAATTATGCTGATTTCCTCACAGTATTTAAATTTTTGAAATCCTGTTTTCATGGGTTCTGTGAGCTGGAGGCCCAAATTATGTGCAAATAAAACAACTAAATACTTGAAATAATTTAAGTTATGGGCCCTGAATCTATAATTTATGGAAGTTTAACGTTTTGAATGGAATTAAGGAAAAAAATAAACATTTCCATAATATTATAAGTGTATATGCGTATATATAGGATTGTCCCGATAACAATAATTTGGTACCGGTACCAAAATATATATCAATAATTTTCTATACTTTTTGATAGTTTTCCAAATAAAGGAAAATACGAAAAATGTCTATATTGGCTTTATTTTAACAGACAATCTTACAATACAATAAACATTTGTTTCCTATTGCACTCAAATAACAATTTTATAAGGTTAAAATATAAATTAAAGGGCATTAAACACATTGGGCTTTTCTCGTTGCACTCAAAGAACAATTCACAATTTTCTGTATTACACACTGTCTGCTATCATCAAGGATTAGAACAATTAATTGAATACAATTGTAGAAAGTACTAAAAACAAAACTTTGGATAGAAGTACAGTAGCACACAGATAAACAATGGAGCAGGTAAAACACATTGTTAAAGACAAAACACAAATTGTAGCAATTTGTTACAAAATTCAGTCATTTCACTTGCATTAGTTTACGTTAGATAGGCGGTCTGAACTCAACACTATTTGGCATCAACCCAAGCAGCTGTGTTTGCGTGTACGTATTGGTATGTATCTACATGTGCACAGCAGGGGAGCTGGTTTACTTATGACAGTAGTGCGTGTGTGTTTGCGAGAATGGCAACGTGTTGGCTGTGTGACGTCAGTGAGTAAGTGAGCGAGTAAAGACAAAGAAAAGGGGCGCGTGCACTGCGCAGTAGAAGGATGAACGGGTTTGGTTTTGTCCTGCAAAACTAATAACAAAGCAACCAAATTGTCACAAATCGGCGGTCTTGTCATTCTGACCGGAAGGCGGAGCTGAGCAGACCCATTTCCGAGTAAAGTGAAGGATGTTACCCCCGACGAAAACATCCGCCCTGGAAGGAGTGTGTGCCCTGTGCTGCTCGACTACGGTCTGCACTAGAGCTGAACAGACCGCCTGTCTGCAACAAAAAGCAGACAGGCGGCAGCAGAGCTGCCAGATCATGACAATGTTGGCTTCTAACAAGTCAGTAAGATAAGCCCATCAACACAAAAAAAATTTGCTCTAAAGTAATGGCCACAACCATAAAAACACCCGACCCAGTTTTTCCAACTGGAGAAAAACTGCACTTTACAATGTGCAATATTTATTGAAGTGCAATTTTTGCCAACAAATATTGTAGGTATTGTCATATTTTACTTGTTTAGGATTGTTCAAAGTTGTTGACCTTCTAATGAGAAATCAAAGTTTATTACGTTTGAAAGGGCAATTTGCTTGATTAATATTATTGTTATATACAGTATTATGATTATATTAGTGCTTAATTTGGTCTCAAAATAATGCTGACAGTAATATTGTTATAAGCAATATCGTTTGGGAGAATATATCGTCCAGCTCAATGTTATCTGCCCAGGTATACCCACGTGTTTTTCTTATCATATAAATGTCTAATCAGAAACAGTTATCCCCTTGCATAAAGTAGCCACTAGGTTACCGAGTGACATTTGTCCCTCTTTTGTGTTGAATCCTTGTCATTTAATGACCTGACCCTGGATCTCAATTACTGTCAGGATTGGTATAAGCACCCCACATTAATTATACCTTCTAATGAGATGACCCTGTGTGCTGCTGCTGGAATAACAGAGCTGGATTGCGTTAAATGTCAGCATCATTAAAGGGTTGTGTGTGCACTGTATGTGAGACATGATGCTCCGTGTTGTTGTCACCAACACACCAATGGACGTACATAGTAAGAAAACATAGGGCTACCTCTAACTACAAGTGTGGAGGAGGCTTAGTCTGTCAGTAGGCCAGCCTGCATGGATCATCTTTCTACGGCTTGACACCACACTGGCATTTCTGAATTTCCAACTGAGTGGCCAGTTCAATGTATCTTAATTATACGTACTCATTACATTAATTTGAAGGTTAGGAACATCTCTTACTCTATGGATATTATCTACCATACTTGACAACCTGGAGACCTCTGATTTCGGGAGGTGAGGGGTGGGGAATGGGGGGGCGTGGTCAGGGGTGGGGTGGAGGCGTGGTTGGTGGCCTGGGGCGTAGTTAAGAAGGGTGGCGTATAATTCACCAACTTGAGTATTTCATATATATATATATATATATATATGTATGAAATACTTGACTTTCAGTGAATTCTACCTATTTATATTTATTTCATTATATATATAAATAAAACAAATAGTTGAATTTCCGACGGCCCCTATCAAATACACAGTAATAAAAACACAGTTTTTCTACTAACTGTACTGTGCTTGCTGGTTACTAAAAAAAAAAAAACACTTACCTTTTACTATTTGAGTAACCTTTGTTCTGCCATTTGTGTATTGGCGAGCGATCTCCGAATCCGGGAATATCTTTCACGGATTTGTTGTAGACATCCGCAAATTAGAACGGGATGTTGCTTCCAGCTATCAGCATAGCCATCTTTGTCTCAGCATACGATACACCATCGGGTCTCCATTTTGCGAGGTGAGCCATAATACTGGGTTGTGAACGATGCTGCGCTGCGGACGCTTTGTGCTTCGCTGACCGTTCATAACTGAGTATATCTGTTCGGCCGCCGTGTTTGATGGAGAAGTCTGTTCTACAAAATTTACAGGCAGCATACACCTTCCCCTTCAAACTCTCTTGGATAAACTGAAATTCTTGTTTCCGTTCTACAAAATTTACAGGTAGCATACACCTTCCCCTTCGAACTCTCTTGAATAAACTGAAATTCTTGTTTCCAATCGTCCTGGAACTTGCAAGCGTATTTCTTCATTTTGCTCGTCAACGGTGTAATATATTGGGTTGCAGTCAATAACCAGGCGACGTGATGAAGTTACGTCTCTTTACTGTGGACTTCAGAACAGACTCCCTAATGCATGTTCCTTGACAGCACTTAAATGTAGAATATATTTACATTATATTCTATGTACAGTAGATGGCAGTATTGTCCTGTTTAAGAGGGTCACAACATTGAGTCAGGTTCTCATGGAGCTGGAGGGGGCGTGGCCTCTAGCTCTTCCTGAATTTCGGGAGATTTTCGGGAGAAAATTTGTCCCGGGAGGTTTTCGGGAGAGGCGCTGAATTTCGGGAGTCTCCGGGAAAATCCAGGAGGGTTGGCAAGTATGGATCTACTGAAGATTTGCATGTACTAAAACCCATTCAAACTTGATAGCACACGCAAAAAAAATAAACTAAACTTTAGCGTTAAAGATTGTGTCTTTTCGGTGAGCAAAATAAGGAGCACAATCCATTTAAGGTGTCTGCCTTCATGAATATGCAGAAATATGCTGATCATCAGAACGGCTACAATGCATGCAAATTTAATCATTTAACACACGCAGTGTAATCTATCAAGGTTGGTCACTGTTCCACAGGTGCTATTTTGCATCTTTATTTAGTACGCCTGAAAAGTATGTGCAAACTGGCAGTTGCGTACACTGTGAGAAAAAGAGATGATTGCGCTACCACTGATTTTCTTTCCGATTCGATACCAGTCAAAATTCAGGCTAGTATTGGCGATACCGACCAGATAAATAAATGATAAATGGGTTGTACTTGTATAGCGCTTTTCTACCTTCAAGGTACTCAAAGCGCTTTGACACTACTTCCACATTTACCCATTCACACACGCATTCACACACTGATGGAGGGAGCTGCCATGCAAGGCGCCAACCAGCACCCATCAGGAGCAAGGGTGAAGTGTCTTGCTCAGGACACAACGGACGTGACGAGGTTGGTTCTAGGTGGGATTTGAACCAGTGACCCTTAGGTTGCACACGGCCACTCTCCCACTGCGCCACGCCGTCCCTAAAAGATACAGATATGTTGTGCAAATATACCTAAAGTGTCTGTTAAAATTTAAAAAGTTGTGTTTTTTTTAATAATAACATATCTAAAAAAGACAACAGTAACAATGTAGGATAAAAAAGGAAAAATATAGAATATAATGAGAAAAATCTTACTTGTTTAAACTGATGATAATAATATGCTTAGTCACCTATAGCACAATATTTTGTCTTTAGCTATATATATATATATATATAAGTTAAAAATAAAAAATAAAAAAATATATATCAAAATGGCCCTTCCCATACTTAACTATTCAGTGAGTGGCCCTTGGTGGAAAAAGTTTAGACACCTCTGATCCAGAATATTAGAAGCTCTCAAAACAAAAATAAAATATACTTAAAATATTTACAAAAGTTTAGTTAGTTAGTTAATTAAAAAAAATACATATTTATGAATTATTTAAAAAAATGACAAAAACCAAAAAAGAACTATGATAAATGTCTACTTGAACATAATATTTTTCGAACAGGCCAAATTTTTGATACACGATATTATGCAGTTACACAATCGTATTACTAACATTTTCATTATAGTTTTACAGTGGAAAATAAAACAACAGTAAAAATCTAAGAATAAAGAGCCAAACAATCGGTATGTAATGAGAAAAAGCTGAAATGTTCTAATAAGTAATAATAATATAATTAGTCACCAACACAACAAAGCTGGCACAATATGTGCTTTTAGCAAAATATTAAAAATATATATATCAATATGTTTCCCCACATACTTTGAATTTTCAGAATGCAGCCCTTGGTGAAAAATGTTTGGAAATCTTTGACGTAAGGTATCAAAAACGTTGATATTTTTAATAAGAATCGATATTAGAGCATAAAGTTCTGATATTGGTGGTATCAATTCTTCAGTATCGATTCGCACATCACTACTACAAAGACAGACGATGGACAGATAATCATCTGTCCTACGTATGCTTGTCAACATATATGGAATGTCAGACATAAAATGTATCTGTCAGAAATATAATTTTATAATTTCATAGATGCTTGATTACTTAAAAGGCTGATTAAAATTAATTAAATTGATGCGTTTTGGTGTCGCTGACATTTTAATTATTTGAATGCCGTTTGTTTTTTTCATCTACTGTAAAAGATATATTATTATACTCAATCTCCTGTATAAAAACATATTTTTCAATATGATTTTTCCTTGCATTTAGATCATTCCAGATTGCGCCGCTTTTGTGAAATTCCTTAGCCTGCCTGCAGCATGCACAGTCAACGTGCTAAAAATTGTTTCTGAGATTCTATATTACAGAAAAGGTGTTATGTATTATAGATGTGTGCTACTAGATTAACATCATCACGCACAGGTTAGAGAGCACAATAAAATGAATGTGAAGGGCACATAATACCAGTAGTACCGAAAAAACATTTTTAAATAAGGCGTTCGGCACCACTTTTCAATTGTACGCACAGTATTAATAGATCACATGCAACACATCCAGTAGTACCTGCAGTTTTATAGTTTGCACAAGCTTTTTAGCAGGTCATTTGGATGTTTGTAGATCAGACCCTTTGTGTCCATTTGTTTTCTGATAGCAAGCACTCTGACACGAGATAAAAAAGCTATATGTAGAACTTGATTTTCCTGATCAAAGAAAATGAAACACAGACTTGATAAGCTTTTTAAGTTTTGAATCACAATAGGCTCTTTTTTGCCTTGACGTTCTAGAAACAAAACAGAAATAGTTGCCATTCTCAAATCTTACTTCAGAGAAATGCGATGACAAGGTAGCGCATAATCATTCCTGAGGAACAATTAAAAGAGCTAAGAGTGTTTAGGTTAGGCCGATAGGGAGAGAAATAAGAAGGTTGGGGATCATGTTTCCACAGTGCAAGTGGAAGTATGGGATTAGAGCCTGTGAAGGGAGTGTGAGATTGGCTCTGAAAGCTTAGCAAGAGCCGATGATGCTTGAGCAAATTACTAGAGGGGAGGAGGAACAAAGTGGACTTCACCTAAAGAAGTTTTATGTTTCACCTGACAAGTCTATCAACCTCACTAAAATATTTTTAATACGGATGTTATTGTTCAGTGTCGTGGAACCTAGATTATCTTAAAACAACACTTCATTTTTATATCAATCTACAGTCAAATGCATGGTTAATATGTACAATTCCAAATACAAAAAGACTACATCAATCAAGTTTTGATAACATGAGTAATGACCTTTTCCAATAATATCGTACAAAGCTTAAAATCTAAGCTGTATACTTTGAAGTCGAACCCATGTTAATTTTACCAACATCTGGTGTGTTCAGATACTAGATCCTCCCCTTAAAAAGAGGCCAGGCCAAGCAATGAGTCTTCCATCTTGTCTTCCCGCCGCAGTTGCCATGACAATGGTACACCTGTCCCCTGAGAGGCCCAGAGACAAGAGAGAATTAGAAGTCAGGGAAAAGGAAAAGAATGACAGGGAGTGAGAAAGCATGCAAAGAGGAGCAATGCCTTTATATGTAGAGTAGACATAATGGCAAGGTTTTCAGGTCGGGCTCAGTAAAATAGAACATGACTCCTAATAAATGTATGGAGTAAAGTTGGAGGCAGTATGTGAGTTTAGCGTGGACCCATCAAGACATCCACTTTGGCGCCTCTTTGTATCCTCATTTTGAAAGGACGGAGTTTTTTGAGTGCCTTTGCTCCAGAGTAAAGCATTACCACAATACTCAAAAACACAAATAGCACCTGTTATATTGTATTTAGCTCATGCATTATTTTTACTGTGCTCAACATATGCAACCATATCTTTTTCAAAACCCTATACCTTTAGATGAAACACACTTTTCAGAGGCGGTACAGTACCAAAAATTCTTCATTAGTATCGCGGTACCATACTATTACCGGTATTCCGTACAACAGTGGTCCCCAACTACCGATTGGTACCGGGCGCAGAATAATTTTTTAATAATTTTTATTTAATTTTTTTATTTATTTATGTATTTATTTATTTATTTATTTTTTTTTTTTATCAATATAAAAAACACAAGATACACTTACAATTAGTGCACCAACCCAAAAAAACTCCCTTTTTCATGACAACAACCTCAGTTTTTCATGACAAAGAAAAAAAAAAAAAATTCCCCCCGGGCCTCCCCACCCGTAGGGCCGCGGGAAGAATTATCAAGTGTTGAACGGTCCGCGGGCTTCACGGTGGCAGAGGGGTTAGTGCGTCTGCCTCACAATACGAAGGTCCTGCAGTCCTGGGTTCAATCCCAGGCTCGGGATCTTTCTGTGTGGAGTTTGCATGTTCTCCCCGTGAATGCGTGGGTTCCCTCCGGGTACTCCGGCTAGGATAGGTTGATTGGCAACACTAAATTGGCCCTAGTGTGTGAATGTGAGTGTGAATGTTGTCTGTCTATCTGTGTTGGCCCTGCGGTGAGGTGGCGACTTGTCCAGGGTGTACCCCGCCTTTCGCCCGATTGTAGCTGAGATAGGCGCCAGTGCCCCCCGCGACCCCAAAAGGGAATAAGCGGTAGAAAATGGATGGATGGATAGATGGATGAACGGTCCGCAGCTACAAAAAGGTTAGGTACCACTGCCGTACAACCCTAATATTAAGTATAAAAGTTCCTGCTACCTTCCCTCATAATAATGTTTAAATGAGCTTCTTCACTAGTTACTGCTGATGCTAGTAGTTCTCACCTTCAGTTTATTTTCTGTACCTCCCCTCTCATTTGAATTGTAATAGACACAGATGTGACTTTTCTGGCGCATGGTTTGATTCTGTAATAAGAAATAAAACATAGTGCATTCGGACAATACTCGGGGTGTCTGTGTGCGCATTCCTAGTGTTGTTAGAACATATCGGGGGGGCATGACATAGTGGGTAGAGCGGCCGTGCCAGAAACCTGAGGGTTGCAGGTTCGCTTCCCACCTAGTAACATCCAAATCGCTGCCGTTGTGTCCTTGGGCAGGACACTTCACCCTTGCCCCGGTGCCGCTCACACTGGTGAATGAATGATGAATGAATGATTGGTGGTGGTCGGAGGGGCCGTAGCCGCAAACTGGCAGCCACGCTTCCTTCAGTCTACCCCAGGGCAGCTGTGGCTACAGATGTAGCTTACCACCACCAGGTGTGAATGAATGATGGGTTCCCACTTCTCTGTGAGCGCTTTGAGTATCTAACAATAGAAAAGCGCGATATAAATCTAATCCATTATTATTATTATTATATAAAGGGGAGCTATGATCAATGTAATTAACATTTAAAACACTTCCCTGTGGTCTAAATATATTTGTTGGATATCGTTCGGTTTAAATTTTGCACAAGTTTTGTTCCACAGTCATATCTATAACCCGTTTTTTTAGTCTGTTTGCAAAATGGTGGTTTGTGGAGGCGTTCCCAGATTGCAAATGAAACCAGGGCCCCACCCTCTCAAAAAGTATAATAATTAATCTTTTGACAAAGTACACTGTTTAAATACTGATGCAACTAAAAAAAATTATACGCCGAAAGGGTTTATTAATTTTAGCATTTCAACTTTAAATGTGTAACGAATAAGTGATATAAACTCATTACATACAACGTAAGATATGTCAAGCCTTTATTTTACTATAATTTTGATGATCATGGCCTACAGTTTTTGAAAATCCCAGATTTTTTTAGATGTTTTATATGAGGTTTTCAGAAACTATAAAAGCCATAATCATCAAAATTATATAAAAAGAAAGCTTGAAATATATTGAGTTGCATGTTACTAGCCTGTCATATCTTAATTTCAACATGTAAATCTAAATGCTGGAAGCAACCAGTCCCCTCAGCCGTCTCTTTCAACTCCTCTTCTCTCGTGGCTTTTTTCCCGACCAATGGAAAAATGCAAGAGTGATATCCCAATTCACAAAAAAAACTCTAAAGCAGATACATCCAATTACCGTCCCATATCCCTGCTCTGTGTCATCAGTAAAGTGATGGAGTCTTCTGTCCACAAACAGCGACAGAGATATCTCCTCTGCCATGAGTTTATCTCCAATTAACAATATGGTTTCAGACCAAACCACAGCGCAGCAGACCTCCTAACAGTTTTGTCATAGACATGGAACAACATCCTTGACAATCTGCCGATTGTAGCTGAGATAGGCGCCAGCGCCGCTTGCGACCCCAAAAGGGATTAAGCGGTAGAAAAATGGATGGATGGGTTCCTTTGACCAGGTTTGGCACAATGGCCTTTGTGCTAAGCGTACCACAAAGTACGTAACTGGAAGATTTATTTCAAGGAAGAACCATCAAGATTGTGTTCTCTGGTCAATCTTCATTTCTACTTCCCATCAACGCATCTGTAGCCCAGGAATCAATTCTCGACCCATTACTATTATCTATTTTCATGGAGGATGTTGTGGAAGAGGGACTTCACGGTGGCAGAAGGGTTAGTGCGTCTGCCTCACAATACGAAGGTCCTGAGTAGTCAGGGTTCAATCCCGGGCTCAGGATCTTTCTGTGTGGAGTTTGCATGTCCTCCCTGTGAATGCGTGGGTTCCCTCCGGGTACTCCGGCTTCCTCCCACTTCCAAAGACATGCACCTGGGGATAGGTTGATTGGCAGCACTAAATTAGCCCTAGTGTGTGAATGTTCTCTGTCTATCTGTATTGGCCCTGCGATGAGGTGGCGACTTGTCCATGGTGTACGCTGCCTTCCGCCCAATTGAGGCTGAGATAGGCACCAGCGCCCCCCGCAACCCCAAAGGGAATAAGCGGTAGGAAACGGATGGACGGATGGATGTTGTGGAACAGTGTGAAAACACCATATTCCTGTATGCAAACGACTCCACCATCTTCGGACTTACAACCTTAAATGGAATGAAGGTAGCTGCATTGTTAAACAAAGACCTGGAGAACATCTGAAAGTGGGCTTACACCAGGTAGGTCACTTTCAAGCCAAAAAAGTGCAATGCCATAATCCTGTCCAGGAAGAGGAATCCATCCCACCCAGATCTCTTCTTCAAGGTCACCAAAATGTATTGTATGACTCCAAACTAACGTGGACCAGCCACCTGTCCAACATCTGCAAACATACTGGTTAACGTCTCAGAGCGCTACGTATGCTGCCCAACAAGCTTAACGCTAAAGGCAGAGCCGAAATCTACAAGACCAAGGTCAGGAGCATGATGGAGAACTCCTGCCTCGCCTGGATGATTGCCACTCAGACCACTCTCGGGCAGCTCAACATCATCCAAAAAAAGGCTCAAAAATCATTGGCGTGGATGAGGACCTTGCCCTAAAGCAGTTTGCCATCAGCAAGCTGTGTCATCAACAAGTTCCAGCCACAACGTCCTTATATAAGATGCACACCTCCAACTGTCCTGCAGATCTTAAAGTGCTGCTACATCCAGCCCACATCTCAGGTTGTATCGCCCGAAGGGTACTACCAAGCCATGCCCTGGAAATCCCAAATTCAAATTCCGGAGGGAACCCACGCATTCCCGGGGAGGACATGCAAACTCCACACAGAAAGATCCCGAGCCTGGATTTGAACCCAGGACTGCAGGACCTTCGTATTGTGAGGCAGACGCACTAACCCCTCTGCCACCGTGAAGCCCCTATGTTGCTGTTTATTGTTGTTTTTTTTTTTAGAAAACATATTACATCGAAAGACGTCGTTTATCTTTTTTTTTTTTTTTTTTGCATTTGAGTCATTCCAGACACACAAATGCACTTTTGATGCGGTCAACAGCTATGCGCACAGAATGAAGTGTCAGTGTGCATATGTTTCTGTTGCTTGAATTACGATTTGGAAAAGGTGTTACGGATTGTAGACGTGTGCTGCTGGTTCAACACATCGCTCACAGGTAACATGAATGTGCAGGAATTGATTGTCTCCGTGGTAAATACCCGCAAAAAACTAATTTAAATAAGGCGGTCTGCACCACTTTTTAATTGCACACGCAGTGTTAGTAGATCACGCTATTTTATTTTTTGCACACGCTGCTATATGGATCTCAGTAAATCAGGCCCTTGGAGTATATGTTGCACGCAGGCATGCTTCCACAGACCTGCGTGTGTGCATGACTTTCTTCATGCGGCTTCATTTCCTCATAAATGTTACATAGATTTTATGAATTACACTTGTACGTCAGAGTAGATGACGCCATTTTAAGGGTTAGTTGCATGCATTGAGATGCTGCCAGCGAAGGCTAACATGTGTGAAGCCCACTTGAAATCTCAATTCCTTTTAGTGGGTGTTGAAAAACACCATATGGTCGTTGTTGCTGTACATTAAGTTTTTGTTGCTAATTATGCCTGACCTTGTCAGTAGTTTGGCAATATACATAACTTGTTTTAAATTGTGTTGTATATTGACCTTCCCCACGGTATAATTTAGTGTCCCTACTGTAGGTCGCCTAACCCAGTGGTTCTCAAATGGGGGTACGTGTACCCCTGGGGGTACTTGAAGGTATGCCAAGGGGTACGTGAGATTTTTAAAAAATATTCTAAAAATACCAATTCAAAAATCCTTTATAAATATATTTATTGGATAATACTTCAACAAAATATGAATGTAAGTTCATAAACTGTGAAAATAAATGCAACTATGCAATATTCAGTGTTGACAGCAACATTTTTTGTGGACATGTTCCATAAATATTGATGTTAAAGATTTCTTTTTTTGTGAAGAAATGTTTAGAATTAAGTTGATGAATCCAGATGGATTTCTATTACAATCCCCGAAGAGGGCACTTTAAGTTGATGATTACTTCTATGTGCAGAAATCTTTATTTATAATTGAATAACTTTTTTATTTTTCAACAAGTTTTTAGTTATTTTTATACCTTTTTTTCCAAATACTTCAACAAAGACCACTACAAATGAGCAATATTTTGCACTGTTATACAATTTAATATATCAGAAACTGATGACATAGTGCTGTATTTTACTTCTTTATCACGTTGGGAAGACTATGTCTCCCGGCTGGCCTGGGAACGCCTCGGGATCCCCCGGGAAGAGCTAGACGAAGTGGCTGGGGAGAGGGAAGTCTGGGTTTCCCTGCTTAGGCTGTTGCCCCCGTGACCCGACCTCGGATAAGCGGAAGATGATGGATGGATGGATGGATCTCTTTTTTTCAACCAAAAATGCTTTGCTTTGATTAGGGGGTACTTGAATTAAAAAACTGTTCACAGGGGTTACATTACTGAAAAAAGGTTGAGAACCACTGGCCTAACCTACTGTTGCATCAGGAATGGCTCATTATTGACACCTGACCTTCTAAAATGTAACCCTCCAGGGAAAGAAAAACTTGTACAGATGCAAGCATGCACAATTGTCAGCAGCCATGTGCTTCCAGATGCTCCTGTAGCTTGCATCTCATAATCTGATGAGAGGGATGGAAAAAAAAAGAGAAGCATGGAGAGCCAGAAAGGGGAAATAGCAAAGATGAATTATGAATCATGTAGAGAGATGGGCTTTGCAGCAACAGAGAGTTTTAACATTTAATGATTTTGCCAGTGCAGCAGAATGAGCGTGAAGATGGATGCAAGCATGTTGATGCATGTGCTAATGTTGCTGTAACTTTCCGTTAGATTTAGCTCTATTTGCATAAATCTGTCACAGTTATAGAATAAATAAAGAATGATGAGTGAGTGAATGCTGTAATGGTGTCGGGATGAAGAAAAAACAACCTGCCACTATAGAAGTGCTGAGCTGTCGTATTGCATTGGCAACAGCTCCTCTTTGTCCCACTCCTGTCTGATGTTGTTCATGCATTCATCTTTCTATTTTTGGCACACACACATGCTGCTGTAATATGTACAAGTACCAGCGGGGAGAGGGAAGGGATTTTGGAAAAACAAAAAAAAATCTATGAATATTAGTATGGGGAGTATAAATAAGCATTGGGAGTTCATTTGCTGGTGTTAATTATTCTGTGTTTTGCCCATAGATGAATCCCGATGCTTGGTTTGCTGAGGTGTTTTGAATGGTGAAGTGGGAATGTGGATTATTCCCAACACTAGTACGCAGTGAATGTTGTCCCCCGACAACTGCCCCCAACTATTAATATTTCATTAACACAAATGCGACTGATCTTCTATGTTAACTTTTGTATGAGAGAGGATTGGGGATGCACTTGAGATGAGAAGGGGGGAAGAAAAAGGAGAGAACATGAGCTTCTCGGTGTAAGTCATGCGCAAAGCAGAGGCATGGTGAAGAACAACGTGGTTCAGTGTGCAGTCAGCCTTCACTTTGATATGCCGCTGAGGAAGCTAAGCCAAGACAACTCACTGTATCATTAGGCGTGCAGTCTTGAAGGTGTATACAGTAGTCTGTGCTTTTTTTTGAGGGGACCTGTAGCTGAAGGTGGCCATCCAGAACTTTACCATCAGTCAGCCTGTCAAATGCAGGAAGCTCCTCTGCTAATAGTGTGAGTGAGAGCGCCGAGTGAAGCGGGAATGAGCACAGGGGGTGGAGATCGCTTAGATCTGTGAGAAGCCGAGGCGCTCGCTGTTGCTCGGGCAGAGTCGTCGGGAGAGGAGTGAGAGAACTGGTTGTGCTCTGCATGGCTGCAGGAACTCGAGTCCATCTCTTTGACCTTTGGAGTTTTTTTCATCAGAGTAGCCAAGGCAAGTTTTCATTGATGATTTCTCTATCCCTCTGTCGATGCTTTGCAGGAGTGGTGCCAGCCAAGAGGAGTCCGAAGCTGGTGGTGAGTGTTAACAATCTCCATCTCTTTTTTGCGTGTGTGTGGGCGTGCGTGCGTGCGTGTGTGTGTGTGTGTGTGTGTGTGTGTGTGTGTTTGCGCGCACATGAATGAGGTGTTCTATTTAAAGAACAAAAGCTACAAAGATATGGTATGACATGCAACTCTTTCGCGGCTGCTCTGCATCAACAGCCTCCCATTTCTTCTTTGTCCTGTCAGCACCACTCCTCTTCACTTGTGCTTCTTTCTTTTATTCATTCCCTTCTTCTGCTGTATTTTCTCCCTTTTCCGCCATCAACTCTCCAATCCTAAGCCTTGCTCGGATAGGTCCGCGCTGACCAGCTGTCAGCCATGACTGAGAGAGGTGATGCAAAGATGGGGGGGTGGAAATGGTTGCTGGGAACACCCAAAGTGGAAGTGTTTAATCCTAAAAAAGTGTATGTTGAAGATGCACTGAGATGAGCACACATGGCTAATAAATTGAGAGGAAGTGCACTGCATAAAGTCAGTGTTCAAAAACAAGAATAAAAAATACAAAAATTAGAGGTATGTTATGTTAATAATTGTTATTTATATTAAGCAAAATTATCTGCAAATAGAAAAAGAAAATGT
Organism: Nerophis ophidion; assembly: GCF_033978795.1. Lineage (NCBI taxonomy): Eukaryota > Metazoa > Chordata > Actinopteri > Syngnathiformes > Syngnathidae > Nerophis > Nerophis ophidion. Next base: position 53,456,645 of record NC_084616.1, read on the forward strand.
TGCTTGTCAAGACTTTCCAAAACAAGTACAAAAATGATTTAGTCTAAATGAACCGAAAAATACCTTAAAATAAGTATATTCTCACTAATAACAACTGTACTACTACATAAGTACGTATTTACTATTGTTTCATTGAAAATGAAACAGCAAATTCCATTTGTCTCATCTGTTTTAACGATGAGACACATCTGTGTCAAAGTCATGATTTTTTTTTTCATGCTTGAAATAAGAAATTATTACCGTATTTTTCGGACTATAAGTCGCAGTTTTTTTCATAGTTTGGCCGGGGGGTGTGACATATACTCCGGAGCGACTTATGTGTGAAATTATTAACACATTACCGTAAAATATCAAATAAAATTATTTATCTCATTCGCGGAAGACACAAAGAAAATTTCAGCAATCATCACACACACGTCAGCCAATAAGACTTTGACGGGGGAGGGTCATGGCGGAAGTGCATTGTGGGTCGTGGAATGCTAACTGCTATATGCTATATGCCAGTGGTTCTCAACCTTTTTTCAGTGATGTACCCCCTGTGAAATATTTTTTTAATTCAAGTACCTCCTAATCAGAGCAAAGCATTTGTGGTTGAAAAAACTGATAAAGAAGTAAAATACAGCACTATGTCAAACATTGTTCATTTGTAGTGGTCTTTATTAAACTATTTGGAAAATAAGATATAAGAATGAATAAAAACTTGTTAAAAATAAATAAGTGATTCAATTATGAATACAGATTTCTACACATAGAAGGAGTGAAGTGAATTATATTTACATAGCGTTTTTCTCTAGTGACTCAAAGCACTTTACGTTGTGAAATCAATTTATCGATGTTTATTTATATAACCCTGAATCACAAGTGTCTCAAAGGGCTGCACAAACCACAACGACATCCTAGGTACAGAGCCCACAAAAAGGCAAGGAAAAACGCACCGCAGTGGGACGTCGGTGACTGTGACTATGAGAAACCTTGGAGAGTACCGCATATGTGGGCAACCCCCCATTATCTAAGTTACATTTAAACCACTGTGGGTGGCACTGGGAGCAGGTGGGTAAAGTGTCTTACCTAAGGACACAACGGCATTAACTAAGATGGAAGAAGCGGGAATCGAACCTGGAACCCTCAAGTTGCTGGCACGGCCACCAGAGCTATACCGCCCGGGTACTTAAAGGGCCCTCTTTGGGGATTGTAATAGAGATCCATCTGGATTCATGAACTTAATTCTAAGCATTTCTCTCACAAAAAAGAAAGAAATCTTTAACATCAATGTTTATGGAACATGTCCACAAAAAAAAATCTAGCTGTCAACACTGAATATTGCATTGTTGCATTTCTTTTCACAGTTTATGAACTTACATTCATATTTTGTTGAAGTATCATTCAAAAAATAGACTTGAATTGTTGCTATTTTTAGAATATTTAAAAAAAAAAAAAACTCACGTACCCCTTGGCATACCTTCAAGTACCCCCAGGGGTACGCGTAACCCCATTTGAGAACTACTACTATATGCTACTGACGTAGCTATTGAAATGGATCTTTTAAACGTTGGCGATAACTTATAAAAACTGAGAAGGGCTGAACAAAAATGGCACCGAAGGGGAAATCATGTCCTGCAGATTACAGGCTGGACGTAGTGAAATATGCAGCAGAAAACGTCAAGAGGAAGCGGCGCATACCTTTGGAGTTATCAGAATTTACTTAAAAACGACATCGAGGAAGAAGATTTCATCGGATTTATCGATTAGGAGTGACAGATTGTTTGGTAAACGTATAGCATGTTCTATATGTTATAGTTATTTGAATGACTCTTACCATAATATGTTACGTTAACATACCAGGCACCTTCTCAGTTGGTTATTTATGTGTCATATAACGTACACTTATTCAGCCTGTAGTTCACTATTCTTTATTTATTTTAAATTGCCTTTCAAATGTTTATTCTTGGTGTTGGATTTTATCAAATAAATTTCCCCCAAAAATGCGACTTATACTCCAGTGCAACATATATGTGTTTTTTTTTTCCTTCTTTATAATGCATTTTCGGCCGGTGCGATTTATACTCAGGAGCGATTTATAATCCGAAAAATATGGTACTTTGAAAAAGCAGTTTAATACTTGTGAGTGTTGATGACACCGCTTTGCCACACTTGATATTCTAGTTTCAAGCATGTTTTACTCAATATAGGTCATCAAATCTCAGCAACAAGCTGTAATACCTTACTGAGATCATTTAGGACCAAAACCTAAAATGCAATCTGCTAAGTGAGAATAATTATCTTATCAGACAAAAAAATAAGCAAATATCACCCTTATTTGAGATATTTAATCTTACTTAGATTTTATTTTTTGCAGTGTGAGGTGATGGATAAAGTGCATGAGAAATAGAAAGACCACCTCTTCAATCTGCAGACAGCTCCCCATTTATCCCCAGCTCATCTCAATCTAATAAATCAAATAAAAAAATCCATACAGACCCAGAAGTGATGCCATTGCAGCTTTGCTAAATTAGATCCACGTTAATTGACCCTAGGAGAGCCACTGGGATGGAGTTGCTTTTGGACACGCAAGGTCAGCAGTGGGTTCAAGTACTACCAGTTCAATGGTAAAAAAAGTTGTCTCGTTCCTTCTGTTAGGAATTAAAGGCCCTCCCCCTGATTTGGATTAGGATTAGTTTGCATTGAGTGTTACCTACTACGGTCACGTGACACAGTGGCCGGATAACGAGAGGACGCCACGAGCCTTGCCTGACTGTCACTTTGGATTAATTTTTCCAAACAGGAAAGGCTACGAACCCACTTCTCCGCCCCTCCGTGATATGTCAGGAAAATGTCACGCTGAGTGCGCCATCCTGTCGGCACACAACAACCATTTTGCCTGCAATTTAGAATCCAAACAGATGCTCCAGGTACACTCCCATTTGCAAGAGAGGCTGTGCCGTCTCACCCATCAAAAGGTGTCGCCAGGCTTTAATTCTGCGTCTTGTCTTCATTGGCAGCAATAAAGGAATAGTTGAGCAGATAGAATAGGATGGCATGTGATAGGATAGGACAGACTTTTTATTTCCCACAATGGGGAATTTTTGTGATCGTGGTGCAGATTTTACATACAGTAACAAAAGTCAAATGTCATTTAAAAAATAATAAAATGATAACAAATCTATATAATAATAATAACTATTTTTTGCAATTTCGTTGTACAATGTACAATGACAATAAATATCTGTTCTATTATTTTTCCCTATTACATTTATACAGTACATATTGCACACTAAATGATTGCCCTGCATATAAAAGTAAAACAAAAACACTATCTAGACACCGGGCAGAATGGTGGAAGAGGGGTTAGTGCGTCTGCCTCACAATATGAAGGTCTTGAGTAGTCCTGGGTTCAATCCCGGGCTCGGGATGTTTCTGTGTGGAATTTGCATGTTCTCCCCGTGAATGCGTGGGTTCCCTCCAGGTACTCCGGCTTCCTCCCACTTCCAAAGACATGCACCTGGGGATAGGTTGATTGGCAACACTAAATTGGCCCTAGTGTGTGAATGTGAGTGTGAATGTTGTCTGTCTATCTGTGTTGGCCCTGCGATGAGGTGGCGACTTGTCCAGGGTGTACCCCGCCATCCGCTCGATTGTAGCTGAGATAGGCACCAGCGCTCCTGCGACCCCTAAGGGAATAAGCGTTAGAAAATGGATGGATGGATATTTAGACACCAACATTGCACACTTAGAGAACATTTTGCACACCAAAAGATTATGTTGGTTTACACATTATATTCAATCAAATTATGCAGTCTATTCTAATAAAGCTTTAAATGATTCATGTACGATAGATGACCCTAAATTCTGCCCTAAGCAAAATTGGTGGTCCTATTTTTTTCCTTTTCTTCATTGCAAAGAAATGCTTTCAGAATAGATAACTATTGTTATCAATACAATGCCTGTAAAGAACTGAAATTGGAATAAGGCAAGCAGTCCTATTTAGTGATTTATTTTCAAATCTTTCTAATTTGAAAGAACAATGGGCGTTCTCCCATCAAGTCAGAGAAGAATGGTAAAAGTAATAATAGCACTTTAGAATTTTTAAATGGTTGTTTAATATTGTTAAATGTGGTCCAAAAATGTTGATTAAGACATTCAAACAGTTTTGAAAAAGTAGCTAAATAATAATTTGATGGTGTTCCGTTCATATTTTAACTTTTGGTTATTTCAGTGAGTACATCAGAAAGATTAAAGATCACTTTAGGATGGCATGTTTTCGTTCAGTTTTCATTCAGCTGTTTCAATCAAGACCAACCTTGAATTTGCAGTAAAAAAAAAGGAAAAAAAAGAGAAAGACTTGATAAATAGGTAATAACTTTTTGCCCTCACCGCTCAAACTGTTTTTGTCTTGTAACCATGGAAACCGAGTCAGATTCAAGTATGTTGCTGCAAAGATTCCCAATGAAAGATGCTCTGCGCTGATGCAATAAAAGACAACCTTAAATGTTGTCACTATTCTTACTCTCCACTCTGATGCTGACGCACTTATCACCTTGGCCTTTGCCCCCATCTTCTGCTTATTTGCACCCACATGCCTCACCTACCTCTCTCTCTCTCTGCCTCATCCATTCAGCACCAGTTGGAGAGAAAAGACAGCCAGAGCAGCTCCCAGCACAGCGTGTGCAGCCATCGCAGTGCTCACACGGACTCTCCCAGCCACCCTCCTGCCATGCCCAGTGAGGTTGTGGTGCCCACTTCTGCCCCACCCACCCAGCCACTGCCTGGCCTGCCCCCTCAGGACCCTGCAGATGGCACACTCACCTTGCAGAAGAAGCCGGACCCTTTTAAGATCTGGGCGCAGTCAAGGAGCATGTACGAGAGCAGACGTGAGTAGCACTGAGTGTGAATATTTATGGTACTATATAATAAATACTACCTTTATTTGTGTTACAACTATTTTTGAGTTACATGATAATCAATTGCAATTGTAATTAAATCCCAACTAAGTCACAACTGTGTAGCAAAAGCAATCTTTAAAAGGAAAGAGTCTTTGTGCAGAAAATGTTTTACGACAACGATTCATTAAAAGGGAACAATTTCAGAAGGGTTAAAACCAATAAAAATCAGTTCCCAGTGGCTTATTTTATTCTTTGAAGTTTTTTTCAAAATTTTACCCATCCCGGAATATCCCTAAAAAAAGCTTTAAAGTGCCTGATTTTCACTATCTGTGAAGCCAACGTCCATTTTCCTGTGACGTCACATAGCGATGCCAATACAAACAATTGGTGGATAGCACAGCAAGATATAGCGACATTAGCTCGGATTCAGACTCTGATTTCAGCGATTCAACAGATTACGCATGTATTGAAACGGATGATTGGAGTATGGAGGCAGATAGCGAAAAAGAAATTGAAGAAGAAACTGAAGCTATTGAGCAAATAGCTATTGACGCTATCCGGCCATGTTTGCCTTAGCATCGCCGGTAAAATGTGCAGACCAACGATCGGAAGTTTCGCATCTTGTGACACTGGATTGATTTAAATCCATCGATTGGTAAGTGCTTCTTTGGCATTAAATGTGGGTGGAGGGAAACGCTGGATGTAAATATAGCTACAAATGTACTTGCAGCTAGCCTAAATAGCATGTTAGCATCGATTAGCTGGCAGTCATGCCGCGACCAAATATGTCTGGTTAGCACATAAGTCAACAACATCAACAAAACTCACCTTTGTGATTTAGTTGACTTTATCGTTGGAAATGCATCTGCAGGTTATCCATACATCTTTGTGCCATGTCTGCCTTAGCATCGCCGGTAAAATGTGCAGACACTCCGGCACATTCAATGGGGGTTTGGCCGCAGATTCATTTGACTTTATTGATGGAAATGCATCTGCTTTGAGTGTCGCAGGATATCCACACGATCTTGCCATAGCTTTTGTCGGTAAAGTGTGCGGAACAAACGACTGACCATTTCGTCGGCTTTCCCCACACCTTCGTATTTTGAACAAATTTCGTCCAATTTCTTGCCACTTTCGCATTTTTGGGCCAGTGGTGCAACTTGAATCCCTCCCTTTTAGTGTTGTTACACCCTCTGACAACACACCGACGAGGCAGTATGACTCCAAGGTTCCAGAAAATAGTCAAAAAAACGGAAAATAACAGAGCGGAGACCCGGTGTTTGTAATGTGTTTGAGAAAAAAAAAATGGCGGCTCTATTACCTAGGTGACGTCACGTTCTGACGTCATCGCTCCGAGAGCGATAAATAGAAAGGCGTTTAATCCGCCAAAATTCACCTATTTAGAGTTCGGAAATCGGTTAAAAAAATATATGGTCTTTTTTTCTGCAACATCAAGGTATATATTGACGCTTACATAGGTTTGGTGATAATGTTCCCCTTTAATGTTTTTATTTTTTTTGTAACAATGATTGTCACACACACACTATGTGTGGTGAGATTATCCTCTGCATTTGACCCATCACTCTCACCCCCTGGTAAGTGAGGGGAGCAGTGAGGAGCGGCGGTGTGCCACGCCAGGGAATCCTTGGCAGTACTACCGTAGCACCTCTGGTGGTACTTGTGATTTAGGGTTCAATCTCCAGAAAACAAACTATATCAATTAAAGTTTAGAAATAACAATAATCCCAAACGAAGGCGCTGATAATAATTTCATGTGAAAACTGCTCTATTCGTCCAGCGAAACCCAAATTTACGAACTTAGTTCTTAAACAGGGTTCGTAAATAGGAAAGTTCATATATGGAAACAGCCTCGCCAATAGTGCATATTTTTGTAAGAGTTTGAACGCAATACAAAGCGCTATACAGTGCCGTATATCAAGCAAACATCTTGAGGGGGTTAAACATCAACTTGGTATTTAATAACCAAGCCGAAACAATATCAACTAGCTGAAGTCCTCATTTACAGCCGCCTTGCCTAAACTGTGGTGCACTCACAGTTTGAAATAACAAGACTCCTTAACTTTAACAGCCAGGTTGCTACAATGACTAGGAATGAAAACATTTGATCTACTTTACCTTGTTGGTTAATCTTCTTGGGGTGGGTGTAGGCAGTGTCGACAACGCTGTGGATACTTCCTGAATATTTCAAACCGCACATTGCTTGTCCATTGCTTTCTTTGGACTCATATTGAGCTAGCAAAACTAGAAAAATACTGTATAAGGCAAACAAAGCAATTAAAAGCAAACAAAGTAGTAATTAGCACAGTAGCTAACGACAGCCTTACTCTGCTTACTGAATGAGCACAGAGGATCAATCAGCCCACAAAATGGCTCCGCTGCAGACACACTATGGGTGGATGAGAAACAAGGTTCGTACAACAAAGCATAATTGTATCCGGTTTGTGGTTGGTAAATAAAAAAGTTTGTATAGTGAGTAGTTCGTCGATCAAGGTTCTATTGTAGTTCTTAAAAGAGCTATTTGCAATTTTAAAGGCCTACTGAAACCCACTACTACCCACCACGCAGTCTGATAGTTTATATATCGATGATGAAATATTAACATTTTCAGTTTATCAAATTGCAATTTAAAATTTACCGGGAGTTTCTTCTTGAAAACGTCGCGTAATGGTGACGTGTACGTGTGACGTCACGAACTGTTAGGAAATATGAGCGCTGCACACACACACAGCTAAAAGTCGTCTGCTTTAACCGCATAATTACACAGTATTTTGGAGATCTGTGTTGCTGAATCTTTTGCAATTTGTTCAATTAATATTGGAGAAATCAAAGTAGATAGATTGAGTTGGGAAGCTTTAGCCTTTAGCCACACAAACACACAGTGATTCCTTGTTTGAAATTCCTTGAGGTGAAGCTTTACTATGGATCAGAGCGGTCAAGCGAACATGTCAACCAGCAGGTTTCGGTGAGAAAATTGTGGTAAAAAGTCGCTTCTTACCGGAGATCAGCTGAGCTTGCGCCGTCCATAAAGCTGCCGTCGACTTCCCTGAAACACTGCCCTCAAGACACCCGTGGATACACCCTTCCGACTATCAGGTACTATTTAATCTCACTAAAACACTAGCAACACAATAGAAAGATAAGGGATTTCCCAGAATTATCCTAATAAATGTATCTAAAAACATCTGAATCCGTCCCAATGCAATCACGTTTTTTTTTTTCTAGTCCGTCGCTATCAATATCCTCAAACACAAATCTTTCATCCTCGCTCAAATTGATGGGGAAATTGGCGTTTTCTCGGTCCGAATAGCTCTTTTTTTTGGAGGCTCCCATTAAAAACACTGTAAGGATGTGAAGAGCCATCAACGGGTGACGTCATCGTCTCCAACTTCCGGTAAAGGCAGGGCTTTTCTGTTAGCGACCAAAAGTTGAGAACTTTATCGTGGATGTTCTCTACTAAATCCTTTCAGCAAAAATATGGCAATATCACGAAATGATCAAGTATGACACATAGAATAGACCTGCTAGCCCCGTTTAAATAAGAAAATCTCATTTCAGTAGGCCTTTACGAGAATGCCTGTAAAGCGCTAACTTTCCAATGTGTTTTAAGTATCAAATAAAGCCTTCCTACAACGTTTAGCACGTGATGATGTAAACTATGCCTGTACGTAACACACAGACTTGCAGTAGTTGTGTGTGTTTTTGACTAAAGACAGCCATTTGGATAACTAATGTTAGCTTCCATTAAATATATATTCTATTATAAAAACAACTTGACAGTAAATTGTTTGTTGCTTCAGTTGCACTGCTTTTGTGTATGTGTGCACAAGACAGAAATAAGTAACAAGCCTGAACACTACACAGATTTCTCAGGCTGCCAAGCAATTATTATCCAATATAATTAGTGTATGTGAAAGTATATGATCTGTTAAAACACTAATGGTAATATAAGCTAATCGGTAGTGCTATGATTTTATGAACACCACCCTTGTGTGGTGTTCAGGTCTGTGGGACCCGTTTTAATTTTTTTTTCACACACAAACACACATACATTTCTATTACATATAAGATGTCCGGGTCCACTGGACCCAGGGCTAATAGAAGTGTTGAAATTGATGTTCTGTGTAGCACACACACACACGCACACACACACACACACACACACAACAGGCCTAGACAGGAAGAGGACAGAGTGTAGGTACATAGAACATCAGCGGGTCAAATGTGCAAGAAAATGAGAGCAGACAGTGTTGACAAACAATCTTGCAACCTTGTGTGGTAACCTCAGGTGCAGAAACACAAAAGAAAAATCTCTGTGGGATGCAGAAACTGGCAGAGAAATTTTCTGTGCAATGTTAATTTTGTTGTTACTCAGCCAGGGTTTGTGGGTCTGATGCACCCGTTGCATTTTGTGGCTTTTAATGCCTCACAATCAAACACTTTTATGTTATAATTCTGAACAGATGTTTATTGGGATAAGGTAAACATCTGTAATGTATTTTAACATAAAAGTGTTTGATTGTGAGGCATCAAAAGCCACAAAATACAACGGGTCCATCTGTAGTGGTTTATTTGAAAAACTATATGTAAGATAACCTAAATTGTAAACCAATAAATAATTAACTAAAAGGGGCTGCTTGCAATTTGCTCGAAGTTACACTTTTTATTGGTTATTTACAGCTGTTGTGTGCGCAGTTGCGCACTGCACTTTCTAAAGTAGATGTTATTGTCACATATGCATGATTGATTGAAACTTTTATTAGTAGATTGCACAGTACAGTACATATTCGGTACAATTGACCACTAAATGGTAACACCGCAATAAGTTTTTCAACTTGTTTAAGTCGTGGTACAAATATATCCATCCATCCATTTCCTAACGCTTATTCCCTTTCGGGGTCGCGGGGGGCACTGGCGCCTATCTCAGCTACAATCGGGCGGAAGGCGGGGTACACCCTGGACAAGTCGCCACCTCATCACAGGGCCAACACAGATAGACAGACAACATTCACACTCACATTCACACACTAGGGCCAATTTAGTGTTGCCAATCAACCTATCCCCAGGTGCATGTCTTTGGAACAAATATATACTATCAGCATAATACAGTCATCACACAAGTTAATCATCATAGTATATACATTGAATTATTTACAATCCGGGGGGTGGGATGAGGAGCTTTGGTTGACATCAGTACTTCAGTCATCAACAGAGAAATGGACATTGAAACAGTGTAGGTGTTACGTAGTAGGATATGTACAGCCAGCAGAGAACATAGTGAGTTCAGATAGCATAAGAACAAGTATATACATTAGAAATCGAATACATTCGATTATTTACATTAGGTTATTTACAATCCGCGGAGATGGGATGTGAATGTAGGAGTATAAAGGGTTGAAGTTGCCTGGAGGTGTTGTGCTGGTGCATGTACAGTATATGGCAGTATTGTCCTGTTTAATAGTGTCACATGCTGTTTATGGCAGACAAACTGCCTTACGGTAAAGTGGTAGACGTAAACGTGAATGCTGTTGTTGTGTGTTGTTACTGCGCTGAGAGGACGCTAATGAAACTGACTAACAATAAACCCACTTAAGAAACCAAGAACTCCCCTTTGATCATTCTACAGTTGTAACGTCATTGGGCAGACACACTCTCAGACACGTCACTCAGGTCCTCATGGAGCTGGAGGGGGCGTGGCCTCCAGCTCCGCCTGAATTTCGGGAGATTTTCGGGAGAAAATTTGTTCCAGGAGGTTTTCGGGAGAGGCGCTGAATTTCGGGAGTCTCCCGGAAAATCCGGGAGGGTTGGCAAGTATGCACAAATGTGTGACAATAATGCTAGATTAATTTGGTGAGAATTAAAAATATATATTTCTATAATATTCATATAATATTTTTCAATTTTTTATTATAATTGTTTCACAACTACACTTTTTTATTTGGTTTTTCAGAGGTTGTGATTTATTTTATTGAGGTTATTTAGATGTTCTTGTTGTTTTCTTCCAGTGATTCAAACAAGAGCCTGTGAGAAGTATATATGTATTAGTAGCGATGTAAATAGATAACTCATACGTTGAAAAATAATTTATTGGTTAGTTTTGTACCTTGGTTATATCCTGACACAATCTAAGGCTTGAAATCAATCTTGAGAGTGTCGAGCCCCTGGCAAAGCTCATCCCATGTATAATTGTTATCTTATTTCGGTTTTGATTTGAAACACACACTGGACTGTTTATTTGTCTTTACCTACTCAATGGCCTAGTGGTTAGAGTGTCCGCCCTGAGATCGGTAGGTTGTGAGTTCAAACCCCAGCCTAGTCATACCAAAGACTATAAATAAATGGGACCCATTGCCTCCCTGCTTGGAACTCAGCATCAAGGGTTGGAATTGGGGGTTAAATCACCATAAATGATTCCCGCTGCTGCCCAATGCTCCCCTCCCTTGCCAGGGGGTAATCAGGGGGATGGGTCAAATGCAGAGGACGAATTTCACCACACTTAGTGTGTGTGTGTGACTATCATTGGTACTTTAACTTAACTTACCAGACGTTTGGCCTCTCATCCTATTCGGATTCTCATCCGAATAGGCTTAATCAGCTCCTCAAAACCTGGGGCTACTCCAGCCGGCCGTTTGTGAAAAGTGCATCCAGTTCCAGAAATAACAAAAACAGGGTGCATGAAGAGTAAAAAAGGTGACGGACGCAAAAATATTGTCTTTCCATCTGTATCAAGTCTATCTGAGAAACACAAAAAATGTAAACAACACAACACTACCACACCCTGAGACCAATATCCTAAAGACACTCTACACCCACAAAACAACCTGGTGTATGCCATACAGTGTAATGATGAATGCACTGATTCATGTATTGGAGGAAACAAAACAACCACTAACCCGATGCATGGCACAGCATAGACGGGCAAACTCTTCAGGTGAAGACTCAGCACCTCAGGGAGAAACAGCACTACCTTGGCAACAAAAATGTACTGATTCTGGACAGGGAGGACAGATGGTATGAAAGAGGAGTGAGGGAAGCCATCTATGTCAAGGTTGAAAAACCATCCCTGAAATGGGGAATTGGTCTGTGACATCTTCTGAAACACACCAAACAGTCCAGTTGCGATTGAATGCCCTGAGATTACAATGACCTAGATGAATGAAACCATTCATAGACAAACACTCTGGCTGCTCTATTCACTATGAGCAACTCATGTTTGTAATGGGATTATTTCAGTGACAAGTCTTTTGTGTTATCTTTTTGCAAGCTTGCGATTGTGACCACCCGACGCAAGCACTCTGTTGTGTAGCGCAGTGCTGGTTAATAATCGTGGATGTCTGTAGAATCTAGGACTGCTGCAAATTAAATATTAACTAGGCCCGGAGAGGGTTGCTTTAAGTTGAGGCTGATTAGTATAAGTGTTTGATAACCCCTGGAGGAGTTCGAGAGTCAAATGAGGAGGTTGGGAGCCACATTGAAATAAGAGAGACAAAGTCTGTCAAAGAGGCCCCAATTCTGTCAGCGTTCATACTCAAGTATGTCAAGTAGTGCCAGAATTTTCCTTGCAGATATGAGTGAAAGTTTGTGTATAATGTACACTGGTTAGGGTGATGTTCGTGTTAAAAGGAGCCCAATTTCATTTAAAAGCAAATAAAGAGAAAGTTTAAAATTATCCCCCAACTTTGTTAACTTGCTTTAGGAACTTACCAATATTCAAAGGTGGATGTGGGGGTGCAGTGGACTTCTACCTTCACTATTTTCTTCCGTACATTCTTGAGGGCCAGCGTTCTCTACAGTAAACATTACATTTTGGTCTATATATTTTGTCAGTGTTACAGGAGTGTTCCGCTGTTTTAAGGATCAGCTCCAAAAACATGAGCTTCTCACAAGTTTTTTGAACTGAACTTGTGGAGCACCAGTTGAATAGCCCAAATGATGAAAGGAGAGGACCTAAAATGGAACCATGAGGAACACCACCAGTATAACTTAAGGTGTTGAACAAATTACTGGTGATTGCATCTGAAGTAAACAAGTTACAGCAACACTTTAGTAGCATAAATCAAATTACGGGAAAAACATTTGAACTGCCAAGAAAGATAGGACTTAAAGGGGTTCCTTGAGGAACGCCTTAGTAATATAAATCACAATTTTGGAACCCAGTGTTCTATATTTACTAGCAAAGTTAAAATTCCAATGCACATATCTGTCAATGTGTTTAATTTGCTGAAAAAATGTTTGTCTTACAAGTTTTGAATTGAACTCGGCTGCCAGGTGAACATCACTGTGGTAGAGGTTTTGAGCTTTGATGTCACTAAAATGTCAAGGGTCAACAGAGAGTTGGTTGCAAACTAATGGATCAGAAGCAGACCACTTAATTACTGGCAGTCTTCTGTCTCTAGGTCAAAACAGACTGGCACTAAAATCGTAGTGACCTAAGTTCCTCTCTCCACTCTACTGTGTGTAAATGTGGTCAGTGGCTTTATGCAAACGGCTGCTCCTGCTCAAGAGGGGAGGAGCAGCTGTTGATCCCGCACGCTTACAATCCAAAACAAACACCTTATCCATAACATAATTTTACAAATAACCATGGATGTGTAGTAATGACACAAAAGCAATCTTACTATGTCAAAAGAGGAACTCAATATTACACTTTACATACAAGCTCTTCAGTCAGGGGAGTATGGGGCAGGCATTTTTAGCACATTGTCACTTTCTGTGTTTCTGTGCTTGTTTCAGTGCCAGATAGTCAGGAGCAGGACATTTTCCTTTGGCGAAAGGACACAGGTTTCGGTTTCCGTATTCTTGGAGGAAATGAACCTGGGGAGCCTGTAAGTACCCGTTTACCTCTGAATCACGAATATGTTCAATTTATGTCTATCACTTGAACTACTGTTACACATAATTCACATGCCAAATAGTATCTGCTGGTTTTTCCTTCAGTCAGTTGGCAGTCTATATGTTCTACTTATTTTATGTGAAGGCTGCTTTTTAATCGCGTCTCTTTAAAGTCCGGTTTTGTGTTGTGTTTGTTTAGTTTAGTTCAGTCCATTAAGGATCGCCATTAGTCTATACCGCAGTGGAGACTATTCTTCCTGGGGTCCAGACTTGTGCCAAAATAGGTGCTTGTTTCCATCGGAGTGATGGACAATGCCTAAAGCGTGCACATAGCTCCATAGTCCCAATAGACTCTCAACCACATATAGTTTAAAGTTTACTATGCTAATTTAAAATCGTTGAGGAAACACTATATAAACTAAAGCAGTGATTCTCAAACCATGGTGCACGAAACCACTTGTTAGAGTCGTGTATAAAGAATGTATGGCCAAATCGGTTTCAGGCGATCGCCTCAATGATTGTTTAAAAGGCACTCACTTGACTACAGGGTGCTGTGAGTGCTACCAACTTTGAGTTGATGCTATGTGCTTGTGGCGTTTCCTCGTTAGTTTTTCAATGTGTAAAAATGCCCGGTTGTGCAATATTGGGATGCTCCATTCGCAAGGATTGTGGAAATCTTTTACATCACTTTCCCCACAACCCGGAAAGAAGACAAGTATGGGAAGTGAAAGTTCACAAACAACACTGGAGAGCCACCGATTACAGCATCTTGTGCGTATACTTGCCAACCTTGAGACCTCCGAATTCGGGAGATGGGTGGGGGTCTAGGAGGGCGGCGTTATAATAATACATAATGAGTGATACACAGAGTGATTACAAATACATTGGAGGCAGACAACACAGTTGATATACTTCACAGAAAAGTGACAAATTCTCCATGATTGTCAGTCCAAAGCTAATGAAAATTTTTGCAAAATGAGAGTCATAAGTTATTTTTTTGGTCGTTCTGTGTATTTTCTTTTTAGATTTTTTGCGCTGTCGTGTGCGTGTTAGACGGTCTTCTGGTCTTAAAACACTGCAGGACTGTACCATTCACTTAATACTGTAGTTCCATGAATTAAAAACATGTTTTATTGTAAGATTATGAGCTGGAGTTTGTTTAAAACTATATATAGACCTATTATTTTGGTTTGTTTTGTCAGAAAAACTAACCTTAAAACGACAGAAATTGCTTGCATCCAGGCCAGGAACGGCTGTGCCTTGGCGACTTCCACAGACGGTCTGTACTTCGTAACAGTCATGGTGCATGCTGTTTTGTTGGCCAAACTCTCTCTATACACGACTCTGCCACTAGTGGTACACAGAGTCCATCTAGTGGTATGCCAAAAAAAATCACTTAATTAAATAATCAAACACAGTTTTACTGTTCAAACTGCGTAAAATATTACACATACCTGTGAAAAATAGAACCTCCAAATGTAGGCCTACTATGTTACTACTTCTTCTTTTCGTGTCGTTGAAGTATGTGGTTATCGGACCAAGAGCGACTTATGTGTGAAATTATTAACACATTACCGTAAAATATCAAATAATATTATTTAGCTCATTCACGTAGGAGACTAGACGTATAAGATTTCATGGGATGAGTGATTAGGAGTGACAGATTGTGTGGTAAATATATAGCATGTTTTATATGTTATAGTTATTTGAATGACTCTTACCATAATATGTTACGTTAACATACCAGGTACCTTCTCAGTTGGTTATTTATGCGTCATATAACGTACACTTATTCAGTCTTTTGTTCACTATTCTTAATTTATTTTAAATTGCCTTTCAAATGTCTATTCTTGGTGTTGGTTTTTATCAAATAAATTTCCCCCAAAAATGCGACTTATACTCTAGTGCGACTTATATATGTTTTTTTTCTCCTTTACTATGCATTTTCGGCAGGTGCGACTTGTACTCCGGAGCGACTTGTACTCCGGAGCGACTTATATTCCGAAAAATGCGGTATCTAAAAGCTTATTTATTTTGAACAAGGTTAAGTACAGTTTCCCGTACAATACAATGAGAATGTTATATTGCTCAATTATTCTACCTTATTTCAGTTATTGTGCTGAAATATGGGGAAATACGTACATATCACAGCAACATAATGCCTTTATTCCTTTCACACAAAAGAGCAATTCGTATCATTTTTACAGTGGGATATATAGACCGCACAAATCCACTCTTCATTAGATCAGGATTATTAACACTAAAAGACATTGTAGAATTGAATACTCTGTTAGTGATGTTCAAAGCTAGAAATAAAGTTATTCCGAAGGACTTACAAAAGTTATTTGTGTTCACGTCTGAAGATGAGAACCACAGAAGGCCATATGACTTTAAACATCCAAGAGTGTGAACAAATTTGAAACAAATGTCCTTGTCTATTGCGGGTGTGAAAACATGGAATTCTCTAAACAAAGACTTAAAAAGTTGTAAGAATATCTTTGAATTTAAACAGAGTTACAAAAAGAGAAAACTGGAATTTTATCAAACTAAATTGTGATTTAGATTGAACGTGTCATTGTGAAAATGCTTAAATGAAAATTAAAACGTATGTTGGAGTTCGGGTGTTGGTGGAGGGAACATTTATAAAGTCATCTAAAATAATTTGTGTTAAAAAGGGGGCAGATAAATATAAGAATAGTATTCTTCCATCTGCTCCTTTCTGATCATGGAAATGTATAAGAAACAAAAATAAAATGAAAGTGTCAACTGTACGTGGTTTGTATACTGTATATGCATTTTAATTAAAGGAATCAAAATAAATGAAGATGATGAACAAGTTGAAAAACGTTTTCGGTTGTTACCATTTAGTGGTCAATTGTACAGAATAGGTATTGTACCGTGCAATCTACTAACACAAGTTTCAATTAATCAATGAAAAACACAGAGGAACTCTTTTTCTAGCATAGTAGCACATTGCCGTGCGTCTACGTCAGCACAAAACTTTTTTGAGTTTGTCATGCACAACACTGTGATAAGATAGCAATCTGTTCTGACTGAAAAACATGAACAATCATATTATAGTAAACATTACCCCACATTTTATGTTTTGTTTGTACACAGCCAGCCAGACAGCATGTCTGTCATGATACACACATGACGTGCTGTGTGTGTCATGATGAATATAAAGTGTGACTCACTCAATGGTCTGTTTGGTCCAGCTGTCAAAGGAGTTTTTTTCCGGTTTATTTGGGGTAAGCACTCCATTTATGTCAAGTTCCACATTTTGCAGCTTCGATTTACTTTCACCAAACTCTGTCGGCTTTCGTCTGCTCCAACATCTCACACTTCCTCCGTACTCGCTTCTCGAAGCAGCAGTTCATCCTCCATGAATTGTATTTTCAAATAGATAGGTAAAAATAGTCGTCTTCGTTGTTTGTTACCAAGTCTGCCATGATGAACAGACACAAGCGTTTTGTATCTGGAGGTAAGAACACCCATCGTTGGACGTGCGCTGCTATGGAAACGGAAACAAATGCGCAAAATAATTAGTTCCGGCATTGATTAAAATGACCAACATACGATAAATATAGTAAGTTTGTACATATTATATATTTTTATGATTGTGTCTGTTACTACATTATATATAGACTTGCATTGTGTATACAAAATGTTGACAGAGGGTTTTGAACTTGCCTAGAGGGCTTTAAAGGCTACAACGATGACTCCCATCTACCAGGCATTTTTAAATTATTTTTAACCCCCCTATCCCAAGAAAAAAAAGATGTGTGTTCTTGTCTCTCTTCATGATTGTGAACGAACAAAAAAGTGCAATTCCCCTTCAATGTATTTCCATAATGTTTACTATTAAAGTTTTTGGGTCACTGTTTGCCAAACCACTGGTGAAAAGCACCGATATATACAATGTAAGAAGGCAATTCACAATTTGAAAGTGTTCTTTAGTTATTGTTATTTTGATTGAAAATTATAATTGTAGTCAGTCCACTACTGATACTTTTTTACTGCATAATTTAGTTTATGTTGACAAGCAAAATAGTTCTCTTTTACACCCAAAACAACTTACTGAAACAGAATCAAAAAAAGTTGCCCAAAAACCAAGGTATGGATGGTGGATGGTGCACCTCATTCCCAGGTATGCTAGTGTACTTTAGGTCACAACTATTATTGCTTCTTGGTTTTTTTTGTATTTCTGCATTTGGAATATGGAACCCCCCACAACAATGTGCAGTATGGTTACTCTGTAATTGACTGTCTCCTTGATTGTTCCAGATCTACATAGGTCACATTGTGAAGTATGGTGCAGCAGATGAAGATGGACGTCTGCGTTCAGGGGATGAGCTAATCTGTGTCGATGGCACGGCGGTGGTAGGCAAGTCTCACCAGTTGGTAGTGCAGCTGATGCAGCAGGCCGCCAAACAGGGCCACGTCAACCTCACTGTCAGACGCAAGACTACTGGATACGGAGGTGCTGGGAAATACGAACAGTATGTTTAGCAATGTCCTTCAGCCTTCTTAACATGAGAACTCTTTCCTCTCGTTTCTAGTCTCAAAGGGGGAAGGTGACGTTCCTCCATCGCCAGCCTCCTCCCACCACAGCAGCACCCAAGCACCAAGCTTGACTGAGGGTAAGCGGACCCCACAGGGTAGCCAGAACTCTCTCAACACTGTCAGTTCAGGCAGCGGCTCCACCAGTGGCATTGGCAGTGGCGGAGGAGGTGGCAGCGGGAGCACTGTTGTTCCTGCCTCCCTTCAGCCGTACGACGTGGAAATCCAACGTGGAGAGAACGAGGGCTTCGGTTTTGTCATTGTGTCCTCTGTTTCCAGGCCTGATGCTGGCACTACATTTGGTGAGTAATGTTGCGTATAACTTCTTTTGATCAGTGTAACCTTTTTATGTAATATAATATTACAGCACATGTAAGTATTGTGAGTAGCTTTCAATGGACAAGGTCCAGAAGATTTTGGTGGGAATTTCAGAATCTGGGTATCTTGGGAAATTATTGTGGATCTCTTCCGGAACGCTCAAAAACAACCTGACTGCTGGGTTTTATATGTGGGTTTTATATGTGCGTTTTAATGGCGTGTGTAGCTTTCATGGAGTTCAAGTGGTTGTAATGGATTTACCTTTTTTTTTCCGTTAAACCAGAGGACTGACATCTGCAAGCTTGACACAGAATAACCAGAAAGAGTAATAACAGGAAGTGATTGCAAGTTGTGATATAGGCTTGTCTCAAAGCCATCGAATCTGATTGACTCGTCCTGGCAATACTTCACTGCAGCTTGTCTAATACAGCACTTTTCGTTTTTACTTTGCATTTGTGACTTTTCAACAAGGATTTACTTATATGCACACAGGCTTGAAGCATAACTTTTAAGCTGTTTGTGTTGTTTTAATGCACCTAACATAACTACATGTTCTGGCTTCAACTAAAGTGAAGCCAGAGGTTCATATTTGGTATCCGTTCTATTATGGAAATAATAGGGTTGTCGATTACTACACTTTGGGCATCTTTCATCAATATGCACAAGTTACTTTAAAGCTAAAATAATCGGGCCTCAAAGCTATTTTTTTCCAAAGACTTGGCTGCTTAATTCTCACAAAGCACAGAGCACGGCTACACCACTGAACTGTACAGAATGTGTGCAGCTTCTCTCCACCAGGTTCTATCCCTTGACTTGCATGAGGTAGATTTTGAAAGGTGGGCGCTTAATATCAAAGTCACAAACACGCTATTATCTACAGGGATTTAGAAATCACGTCATGAGCGGCGCTCGTTCTGTCAGGATTAGGTTGACTGTGGCTTTATCACAAGCTTCATCGTCACAGATTCCGACCTCACAATCTGTGTTTACGTATCGCATTAAACAGCCAAATTACGACTATCAAAATTGCTCGGGCAGTGATGAACTGTCATAGATGTTCTCCTATGGACAAATTTGATTTGATCTAACCACCAAGTAATGGATCTCGTCCCCAATGTCAAACCAAGGGCTCTTGTGTAGTTCGCCGTTATGATGATGTACTGCACTGTGTCATCTGCATGTACTGTGTCATCTGCAAAACACATCAATGGGTGTTAGCTGCGTTGACTGACCCCTTGGGATGATGGTGTGACTTAGCATTACTTATTGAGCCAGCAGTGTGTGTTTGTGTGTTTGTTTGTGTGTGTGTGTGCCTGTGCGCGTGAATGGTCTCATCACCAAAGTTGTCTTAATACCTCACTTTTGAAAGTGTTTCTTTTGCTGTTTTCTCTCTTCTCTGAGTCTTTTTGGCAGCATGAGATAAATGGACTTTAATGTGTCTTGCTTAGTATCATCTCACATTCTTATTCTCACTGTGAATCAAGTTCAACAATATGGGGGACAAGCTGATATATTAAAAATAATGTGCAATTAGTTGTTGTTTTTTATTTTAATTTAGAACAAAATATCTAATGCAGGGGGCTTGTCAGCTCTTGAAATAACGACATTGTATGTGATAAAATTACCCGTGCATCACAATTTCGGCGTCGTCCATCAGGGCCCGCCCCTGACTCACCCTTCCACCCTGTGACCTAGGTTCTGTGTTGTGCTTAGCAGATTGGGTATTAAATCTAGCGTACCTGCCTCATCCCTTGATGCCTCGTATTTCATTACGTGATACAGTGACAGCAGGATACAGTTGCATTTTTCAATCAAGACAGAGGGAGGGAGGCCACAAAGTATAGAGGCGCAATAAATATAGGTGTCGTGAAAAGGAATACTAGATGGATGGAGGATTGTGAGGAGGAGGGGCAGAGATCAAGGCAATGAGATATAGTAGGAGGGCCAGGATGACTGAATATCCTTAGTGTCTGTGTGCAGCTTCTGAGTAGACAAGATATGTCATGTTGATCCCTGCCAGCCAGCTGAAGATATTTTATTATTTCAGAGCTTTCACTGCTGCCATTTCTAAGCTTCTGGCTGCATATGTTAACTCTGAGTCCTCCTAGAAAGTACGTACTGTATATATTTAGCACAAAGACCGAATTACTTTTACACCACAGCAGCGTTTTTGTTGTAATTAATCCCTCAACGATATGTGGGACGGTGGTGTCATGTGTCTTGAATATAGTATAGCATATCATACCATAGTATAGTAAAGTACAGTAATCCCTCGTTTATTACTGTTAATTGGTTCCAGATGGGGACAGCAAAAAATGTATTTCTGCGGAGTAGGAATCAAAAATTATAAATGGAATATTTTTAACGTTAGAGCATGAAACAAACTGTTTACAACCTTTTAGATTAGTTTTTTAACATTACTTGAACCCTCGAAATATGAAAAACCACCCTTTAGTCACCTTTACACTATTCCCTGTATAGGAAGGCTGCCTCAGGCTGAGCCAACCAGTGGCCACGATACTGAAGAGCATGCTCTGATTGGTTTGGTCTCATACAGTGGCCAATACTGCAGTAGTTCTGATACTTTTAAGTTTATTTTTCCATTTTAATACTTAAAATTGCTTAGTTCAAGGGGAAAAATGTTGCAAAATAATCTTTGAAAAATAAAAAATCAGCAATGTGAGAAAGCCACAATATTTTAAGCGCCATTCAACTAGGAATATAGTGTAGCGTGGTGTAGTAGGGTATGATATAGTGTCATGTGAAGCCTCGTTTGCTTAATGGTGCATTGAAAAACACATCAGACAAGATGCAACGCAGAACAGCTTCTGCACTCAGACACATTTTTTCTTTAGTTTCATTTTGCATGTAAAGTGATTTCAGTCAGATCAACAAACCTGATATCTTTCTCCGGGTGCTTTAATCAGGGGTGATAATCATCTTTTCCGTCTCTTTGTCCCTCTTCTTTTTCCTCACTCAACACAACCAATCAAAAATGAAACAAACATGAATGTCAACACAAAAGCTGGAAATGCTTGTGTGGCCATGCCCCACAAAATAGGGCGCATCATCGAGGGCAGCCCGGCAGATCGTTGCGGGAAGCTTAAAGTCGGTGATCGGATATTGGCTGTCAACAACTGCTCCATCACCAACAAGTCCCACTCGGACATCGTCAACCTGATTAAGGAAGCCGGGAACACGGTCTCGCTCAGGATCATCCCCGGTGATGGTAAGGCTTTGGCTTGGAGACAAGCAAGTATTATTTATCGTAATGGTAGCTTGGAAAAGGGCACTCTTGCTACTCTTAACTAGCACTTTTCATTCCAGTATGAACCCTAATATACCACCATGAGTCACTGAGTGTGAATAAGTTCCCCAGCATCTGTACAACTCCTCTTGGCTGTGTGCTTGCAGCTTTTTTTTTTTTTTTGCCATTTGTAATAGTTTGCCAGTTTCCCAGGATTAAAAACAGGGAGAAAAAACATGTCAGCACTTTTAAGCAAGTGCTTCCTGCTCCTATTAATCTTTTCATTCTAGCTTAAATGTCAAAAAGAAGTATGCAGCACATGAGTCAAAAATTTCTCACTAAACAGGACTCGTCACTAAAGCTTCACAGAATTATCCATCAGCCATGTTTTTTTTTTCATTTTATTTTCAAAAAAAAAAAAAGGTTTCTTAATTGTAGTTATTGTGTCATATTTAATCATTTTTGTTCTTCCATAGAGTCTTCCAATGCTTCCCTGCTGACTAATGCTGAGAAGATAGCTACCATCACCACCACACACACTCCTCAACAGTCCAAAGAATCCCGGTAGAGCACATGTGAATATGCAGGGTTTTTTTGTAAAGTGATTTAAACTTTGTCTTGTATGTTTTTTTAAAGGAATAATTCAAAGTCGAAAGGAGTTCCGCCGCCGCTACCTACACAAACTCAAACACCACAGGTAATACATTTCTAAATTTAATTAATTTCCATTAATTATTAGATCACCAGCAATAAAAAAGATATATCCGATTAAGAATAATGTAATATAAAAAACATATTTTTTTATTTAATTTCAACAGCCAGTGATGGATTGAAAGTTAATGTAGGTCAATTTTAAAGTAGTGCTGACTCTAAACCAGTGTTTTTCAAGCACTGTGCCGCGGCCCACTAGCGTCCCGTGAGATACAGTCTGGTGTGCCGTGAGAGATTATGTAATTTCACCTATTTGGGTTAAAAATATTGTTTGCAAACCAGTTATCATAATCCGTAAATAATGTGCCCTTGTTGAGTGTCTGTGCTGTCTAGAGCTCGGCAGAGTAACCGTCTTATACTCTTTCATATCAGTAGGTGGCAGCAGGTAGATAATGTCTTTGTAGATGTCGGGAACATGGTTTGTCGTGATCACAATATGCAGACGATGGCGTGCAGGTATAAGGGTATATACAAATCTAAAACCAAAATAAACAATAGGTGAGTGTCCCTAAAAAAAGGTATTGAAACTAAGGAAAGGCTATGTAAATTCAAAACTAAAACTGAACTGGCTCCAAAGTAAACAAAGACAGAATGCTGGACGACAGCAAAGATTTACAGCGTGTGGAGCAGATACGTCAACCACAAAATGAATCCGTACATGACATTGCAATCAACAAATTCCCCACAAAGAAGGATAGTGACAACACAGCTTAAATAGTCTTGATTGGGAAACAAAGCTGGTGTGGGGAATAGCGCTCAAAGGAAGACATGAAACTGCAACAGGAAAATACCAACAAAACAGGAAAAGCCACCAAAATAGGAGCGCAAGACAAGAACTAAAACACTACACACAGGAAAACACTAAAAAACTCCAAATAAGTCACGGCGTGATGATACAGGTCATGACAGATGACCTACTTTGAGACGAGAGCTATAGTGATGCATGGTTGGTAATGGGTTGAAATGATATCCATCACTTGCACAAACAACTTTTCATTGTCAATATCGGCTACTGAGTTAAAAAAAAATTTAACAATTTCTGCTGATGGTGCACATCCAGATTTTTTCAATGAAAAAAAAAAAGTGCCTTGGCTCAAAAATGGTTGAAAAACACTGCTCTATACCTTATGCAAATAATGCTAATTATTCAGATGGGTGACTTGTGATTTAGCGCCAATTAGGGCTGCAGAATTTTTAGAAAAAAAACCTTTCCTCCAAAATTGAGATTTCTGTTGGATTTGCGAGTCTTATATTTATACATAAAAAAAGTATAAACTGCAAAAAATAACATGTGAAGGGAGACATTTAGACTGTCATACAACATAGTATTGTGTAAAGGTGACACACATTGGAACAATATGCAATAATTAACTTTAGAAAACATTTGGCTTAATGCAGACAGACTCAGAGCCTTTGTCTACACCCCACTCTGAAACTGAAGAATGAACTGATTATGACTATACAGTGATCTTTTTTTTTTTTCTTAACTTCTGTTACATTGCAAAACTTCTCACTGGTGGGTCGCGAGGCTGTTGTCTGTGTCTGTAAAGCTGGCTGTCTCACCTCCGCCCAACCAGAAAAATATTGTGAATCACTGAAAAAAGGGCTCACTGTGTTCAGTTCATTCTACTATTAAATCAGGTGTTGAAAAGAGATGCACAAAGTGAGACTTATTTCTCCCTGTTTGAAGCAGGAAAGACATGCGAGGCTCAACATTTGTCATTTGCGAACATGTCTTTCACTCAAATGCCATTGACTAGAGACAAAAAAAAAACTCTGCTTCTTGCATTTATTTATTGCACTGATTAAAACCTTGATGTCAATTTGATGTCGATTAATCGTTCAGCCTTTTCGCCAAGGCCAATTACTGAACTATATTGGAATACATCTAATATACTGCTGTATGATATGATTCATGGAAACCCATGATTCATTTTATATGTGTTGTGAAATGAAAGCCATATAGGTCCTTTCGCAAAAGACAATTGTACAAATAGTTTTTAATATGAATGTTTATCAAGCAACTCTGAAAGACGATATGCTTTACAGTCAAGAAGAGCCACTTAACTTTTGTGCTTCATTACTTTTTGCTGCTTTGTTTTCTTTTTGTGACACTAATTATTTAACGAACACTTTAAAGGTTTTCTTAACAAAATAAAGAAGCACTGGATTTACACCAAAATTAGGTCACTTCCTGAAATTTGAATAATGTGAATATGATGCAGGGTTTGAACCAAACTAGGCAGGGCAACGTTGGAACAGATCTTTTTTTTTTTTAAACATTGTGGTGCTTGCTCACATGATCAAACGTATGTATTGATACTAACTCTGGATTATTGTCTCTGTTGCTGACAGGACAATGAGTTCTACTCGGTGGACCTAGAACGTGACAGCAAAGGTTTTGGTTTCAGCCTCAGAGGAGGGCGAGAGTACAATATGGACCTGTATGTGTTGAGGCTTGCCGAGGACGGTGCTGCTGTCAGGAATGGCAAGATGAGGGTATGACATTTCCTACATGTGATTCTGTCGTTTCTTTGACATTCACGTATGCTCATAATAAAAATGTTGCTGTGTTCAAGGTGGGAGATGAGATCTTGGAGATTAACGGCGAGAGCACAAAGAACATGAAGCATTCACGTGCCATCGAGCTAATCAAGAATGGCGGTCGGCGAGCACATCTTGTCCTGAAACGTGGGGATGGATCTGTACCTGAGTATGGTAAGTTGACATGTGTTAATTTGAGGCTCCTCTCCTTCTGGAAGTTAATCTTCCTGTGTGAGGCATCAGCTTTACATTTTTGTTCAAAGCTCCACACCAGTATATCGATTAATGCTTCTTCAAATTGGTTGCAACTGATCCTCTTCACACTTTCTGGGATTCATTTCCTGATATTAAAGGAACAATCCTGTTGATTTAGAACAGTGGTCGGCAACCCGTGGCTCCGGAGCCGCATGCGGCTCTTTGACCACTCTGATGTGGCTCAGCTGCACAATCGCCGACCCCCCCGATTGTTACAGGGGGATTCCGGTTCTCGGATCGTCTTCCGGACATCACCCGGGTTCAACATTCTTCGATTTTCACTCTGCCAACAATATTGAGGGTGTGCCGTGATGGCTTTACTTTTAGCGCCCTCTACATTTTGACGCGTTTCACAAAATAAAGAAGACAATGGGAGCCGCAACCATTCTCGCCAATAACCGCTGGTGGTCACCCATATAACAGTAATAAGGGGCGTGCCATGAAGCAATTGCCTTTAACGCCTTCTACAACATGTACAGACATCTTGCCAGTCCAGTAACATGTTGTATGCAGCTTCCGCAGATACACATATACGACTGCAAAGCATACTGGGTGACACAGAGTACATTGAAGGTTGTGATATAAATAACTTTAACACTCTTACTAATATGCACCACACTGTGAACCCACACCAAACAAGAATGACAAACACATTTCGGGAGAACATCCTCACAGTAACACAACATAAACGCAACACAACAAATACCCAGAATACTTTGCATCCATGACTCTTCCTGACAATATTATACACCCCCGCCCACCTCAACATGCGCACGAAAGGGGGGGTGAGGGGGATTCGGGTGTTGGTGCTAGCGGGGTGTATAATATAGCCTGAAAGAGTCATGGATGCATAGCATTCTGGGTAATTGTTATGTTGCGTTTATAATGTGTTACAGTGCGGATGTGGAACCTTTCATGTTACGTTAACATACTCCGAGGTCACATTGTTATGGGAGATGCACTGTATCCTACCATTAAGATAGGAGTTAAACCAAGAAAAGGTCTCAGTCTGACATACCATGTGTGTTTTGATAAGTTGTAATAGAATGTTATGATCAATGCTATCAAAATCAGTGCTGAGATCAAGTAGCAGCAACATGGATGACGTGTCAGTATCCATCCATTCATCCATTTGCTACCGCTTATTCCCTTTGGGGTCGCGGGTGGCGCTGGTGCCTTTCTCAGCTACAATCGGGCGGAAGGCGGGGTACACCCTGGACAAGTCACCACCTCATCGCAGGCATCAGTATCCATAACTGGCTATAGATCATTAGTAACTTTTGCAGAGTGAGTTGCCCTGAAACCAGACTGAAAGGGATCACAGAGATTGTTAAACGGTAAGTGTTCATTTAGCTGCTGTGCAACAATTTTCTGGAGGATTTTTGAGATATAGGGAAGGTGGTACAGCCGGTAGTTTACCGTGAGGTCAGAATTGAGGTTAGGTCTTTTAAGCAGAAGGTAGCAGAACAGTACCAAAGGAAAATGATAAGTTAATGATAAGTAATGAGAGTCCTAATATTACAAACAGCTCCTTGATAGGTTCCCCTGAAAGTAGGTCAAGTAAAAATGTTTGTTTTGTCCTTTTTAAGAGTTGCAGGAGTTTTTCTAAAGGTATTTCTTCAGAAAGAGAGAGATTGATTTGGGGCACAATATCCATTGTACATACATTTGTATCTGCGTTAATAGAACTCAACTGGAGCTGGGAAGCATTATCTTTAATCTCCTTTATAATGAGCTCAATTTTCTTAGTGGAGAATTGCATAAAGTCATCAGGTGAGTGGGGGGAGCTACTGAGACAGGTCTCTTGTTGGGTTAGTGATGCTACTGTATTAAATATTTACGATTGTTTTTATTGAGGCGGATGAGATTGGAGTACAAATTAGTTTTAGACAAGGTAAGAGCGTGTTTTTAAGTTTTTAACTATCAATATGTGCTTAATGGGAAACCTCAAGTTTAGTTGTACGGCATTTGCTTTCCAGTTTTCTACATTATAGTTTAAGAGCTCTTGTTTCTGTAATCCAAATAGGTCTTCAAACAATTATGCAATTTGTTATACTTATAGCCACGACAACTGAGGAAGGCAACAGTTGTAGCAAAAACAGTCAGGTATGGAAATAAACACACAGATCTGCCTAGAAGAATAACAAATTGCATAAGCTGTGGTTTCTTCTTTGAACCAGGGGGTACACTACTTTTAGAGTGCGTTTTTAGCTTTAGGGGTGCTATACTATCAATGGCATTGTGCAGGGCATCGTTAAAGTTGTTAGTGCGATTATCGATAGAGCCCACGTAATTTGGGTATGGTGCCAATACCGAGGACAATAGGCCAGCAAGAGTCGTAGTTTCATATGGATATTAAAATCCCTATTATAATCATATTATCCGCAGGAGAGTGGCCGTGCGCAACCCGAGGGTCACTGGTTCAAATCCCACCTAGAACCAACCTCGTCACGTCCGTTGTGTCCTGAGCAAGACACTTCACCCTTGCTCCTGATGGGTGGCTTGCATGGCAGCTCCCTCTATCAGTGTGTGAATGTGTGTGTGAATGGGTAAATGTGGAAGTAGTGTCAAAGCGCTTTGAGTACCTTGAAGGTAGAAAAGCGCTATACAAGTACAACCCATTTATATTACATTTATGTGTCACTACATCAGTAACAAACTCTGAAAATTGGCTGATAAAATCTGAATAGGGTGCATGGAGGTGGTTGATAACAGCCAGATGGAGAGGCAACGATGTGAGGGACCTTATTGTAAGTACCTCAATTTTTTTACTGTAGGTTTATTACTTTTTTTGCCTGTATTTGCCTGTGCCCTAGTTAGCTTTAGTGTAGTTCATCAACTGGGACTCAAACAGAAATCTATTTTTCTCGAAAGAGTGATGGCGCCTTCCCGGTTAGGGTGAAGGCCGTCCCTCCTTAGCAAGCCCGGTTTGCCCCAGTAAGAGGACCAATTATCATTAAACCTTAGTCCCTGTTCTCTATAAAAACTAGCCAGCCACTTGCTAAGCAAGACTATCAATCAATTAATCAAAGTTTACTTAATCACAAAATGTCTCAAAGGGCTGCACAAGCCACAACGACACCCTCGGCTCAGATCCCACATCAGGGCAAGAAAAAACTCAACCCAATGGGAACAACGAAAAAACCTTGGAAGGGACCGGAGCTGTGGGGATCCCTCTTGGATGACCGGTGCAATGGATGCCGAGTGGATACAGTTAATTAAGTAAGAGTCCAGTCCATAGTGGGTCCAGCGGGGGATCCTCTCGCATGTAGACATGTCGGGGCGCAGAGACGTCACTGACTGATGCATAAGGATTGGTGACCCAAAGTCCCGACTTCATCGGCAAATCCAGTCTATTGGGAAACGAGCAGACGATCATTTTGAATGGAGAGAGGTCAACAGCACTCAGGAGACTAATCTGCTATACCTCTCATCATTGCCTCTCGCAGGCAGGGGGCCAGAGACAAGTACTCGATGCTAAGACATCTTTCTAGAGCAGGGGTCACCAACGCGGTGCCCGCGGGCACCAGGTAGCCCGTAAGGACCAGATGAGTAGCCCGCCGGCCTGTTCTAAAAATAGCTCAAACAGCAGCACTTACCAGTGAGCTGCCTCTATTTTTTTAATTTTATTTATTTACTAGCAAGTTGGTCTCGCTTCGCTTGACATTTTGAATTCTAAGAGAGACAAAGCTCAAATAGAATTTGAAAATCCAAGAAAATATTTTAAAGATTTGGTCTTCACCTGTTTAAATAAATTATTTTTATTTTTTATTTTTTACTTTGCTTCTTATAACTTTCAGAAAGACAATTGTAGAGAAAAAAATACAACCTTAAATTCCTTCCTCTTCTTTCCTGACAATTTAAATCAATGTTCAAGTATTTTTTTTTAATGATTATTGCAAAGAATAATAACTACATTTTAATTTAATTCTTCATTTTAGCTTCTGTTTTTTAGATGAAGAATATTTGTGAAATATTTCTTCAAACTTATAACGATTAAAATTCAAAAAAGTAATCCTGACAATCCAGAAAATTTGTAGAATCAAATTTAAATCTTATTTCAAAGTCTTCTGAATTTATTTTAAAATGTTTGTTCTGGAAAATCTAAAAGAAATAATGATTTGTCTTTGTTAGAAATATAGCTTGGTCCAATTTGTTATATATTCTAACAAAGTGCAGATTGGATTTTAACCTATTTAAAACATGTCATCAAAATCCTAAAATTAATCTTAATCATGAAAAATCACTAATGATGTTCCATAAATACTTTTTTTAAATTTTTTCAAAAAGATTCGAATTAGCTAGTTTTTCTCTTAATTGTTTTGGTTGAAATTTGAATTTTAAAGAGTCGAAATTGAAGATAAACTATGTTTCAAAATTTAATTTTCATTTTTTTTGTGTTTTCTCCTCTTTTAAACCGTTCAATTAAGTGTTTTTTCATCATTTATTCTCTACAAAAAAACTTCCGTAAAAGGAAAAAAAATGTACGACGGAATGACAGACAGAAATACCCATTTTTTATATATATATATATAGATTTATTTATTAAAAGTAAATTGAGCAAATTGGCTATTTTTGGCAATTTATTTAAGTGTGTATCAAACTGGTAGCCCTTCGCATGAATCAATACCCAAAAAGTAGCTCTTGGTTTCAAAAAGGTTGGTGACTCTTGTTCTAGAGAGATTACAAGTCAGAGCTGTGGCCTCTTTCTAATCTTTGACTGTCTCATCCTAGTGTCATTGGAGCCGACGTATACAACTATGTTCGTGCAGCTATCGGTGCGATTAGTCTATCGTACGTGCTTACTAGGCCTGTTCTGAGTCAGCTCCCTAACATTAGCTTCAATGTCGAGTGCTCAGGCCCCGGGAATACTCTTAGTTATGGCTGGTTTACTTAAGCTGTGTGTTCCCGGTGATAGTGTCCCCCTATGACTAAGGTGTGATGTCTGGTAGACTGAGGTGTAGGACTAGCTAAAGGGCTAAATATATTATGCATCTCAACCGATTCACTGTGGCTTGTAGGCCTCTTAGGGTTGCTACAGATTGGGCTAGCCAGCTCTCTACAGCTAATGCTATCAAACATGTCTTAAAGCTACGAAATTACTCTGCTCCAAATGTGTAGCCATGGTGCAGGGCACTGTTTGTAAATATTGCAGTGGAAGTTAATGGAACTATAATAAAATTGGCGAAAATCACGGATAAATATTTGTCAAAAGATGCCAAAACGCCGCAAACACTTGCAGGACTGTACAACGATCAAGTTTTTCTATTTTTTTGTCGGTATGTGGTTCTTAATTTGACTTGTTGAAACCTGAAGAAACCCATATTCAAGAGGAATTGAATATTCGTGAATGAAGGTAAAATATATTGGGACCAGCCAACATGACACTTTCTTCATGCAGGGCAGAAGGGCAGGTGCTGCAGCACCACCAGGTGTCTATCAGTACACATGCGTCGCTTCCTTTGTACTATTTGATGATACAGTCTACTGCTTTTGGGAGAAATGCTAAAATTGCCTCTTGTCTGTTTTGTTTTGCTGCTCTGCTCTTCCTCTCTCTCTGATCTTTCTCTTGTTGCTGGGCTCTTCCTCCTCTCTCCAGCGATGATGGCTCCTCATCTCGCTG
Organism: Nerophis ophidion; assembly: GCF_033978795.1. NCBI lineage: Eukaryota > Metazoa > Chordata > Actinopteri > Syngnathiformes > Syngnathidae > Nerophis > Nerophis ophidion. The sequence continues at coordinate 53,487,636 of NC_084616.1, forward strand.
TTGGTACAATGAGGAATGACAAGATGGGAGAGCCCTGTTTCTACCTAATGGGCCAAAATCAGACCACGGTTTGTAGCCAGAAGTCTGTCCCGATCCACCCTGTCTTTTTTTTCCTTTGAGTTCTTCCAGCTCATCCCAGCCTGCATCCCACTATGTGTGTATGTGTGCCGATGTGATGACAAAGTAAACTATCTACATGTCATGTCATGTCATGCCTGAAGTCAAACTTTCCACATCAGTAAGTACTTGTGAAAAGGACCAGGACTAACTTAATGCTGCCACCCATCACATGCGGCTGCCGTAGCAACCTGGCCAATCAATTAAACCTGCTTGTTGTTTTTTTTCTTTTTGTATATTGGTACAGGTGGTACACATCACCATATTGTTTTGAAGTATTTCTCAGGTGCCTGCAGTGTCATTGATAACCCCGCCCCACACTTGCCAATGTTGTTGCTGACATCACCTTGTGTTTTGCCTGCAGCCCAGTAGCCAACCTGTATTGAAGCCTTGTGTTACTTCAATGCAACTTCCATGTATATTTGTGAAACACAATGTTGTGCATCATAGTTGGGGACACATGCTACATCCAACTGAGCACATGTATGCATGATTTGCTTCAAATCCCCGCCCAGTGGTTCTGTCATGTCACTGCTGCTTAAGTACACATAAGAAGTGTATCACATCGCTTCTTTTTTGTCCTCGTTTTCAGACGGCAGCAATGACGGGTACACTCCCACACCCGGGACACAAAACACTTCGGAAATGAGAACGCTGCCACCCTACAGCAGATATCACACCTCATTGGAGTCCAGTTATCCACCAGACCTTCACACACCATCATGCCACGAGGAGGCTGGACGTGGCCGAGAAAGGGACAGGAACAGGGTTGGGTCAGATCAGATGGACTATCAAGGCCGATTGTTCAACCCCCACCATCACCACACTTGGAACAACAATCACAGTCAAAGTAACCCCAGGCAGCCGTCTCCTAACAACAGCAACGGTAGCAGCGGCAACAAGAAGAGCAGAGGCCGCAAGGTCAAAAAGTCAGAGTCAGAAAGCGGAATCTCGAAACTTCTAAAGACTCTGAGAAAGGACAGTTCAGGGAAGAGGGCTGCAGCTGCACAAAAACTCAGGGGCCAAGGACTCTCAAACAGCAGCTCTACTTTGGACAGGAGGTCTCGCACACAGCGTCGCGGCTCCCTTGATCGCTCGCCAACCCCAAAGCGAACCTCCTCCCCTGATCGCAGGCGGGCCAAGTCGATGGATCGCAGGGCAGAGCGAGCGCAACGGGATCGTACACCTGAGAGGGAGTATGACGATGGAGGGTTCCTCACGGTCACCCCTGAGCGCAAATTCCACGAGCGCAGGCAGCTCCTCAAAGACTCGCCGATGAGCGGGCGAGTCGGGGAGGCCTTCACCCCTGAGCGTTCCAACAACAACGGAGATTCATCGTCGCTTTCCAGAGGCCGCACGCAAGACAGAACCACAAAGAACGGCAACCTGTTGAAAGACTCTTCCTCCGAGCGGTATCTGACGAATGGAACACTGGAGAAACCGTACAGAGCGGAGCGGGACTCTTCCCCTGACAGTAACTACAGCCGGGAGGAGCAGAACTATGCAGCAGCACCCAGAATAAAGGACTATTATAGCATGATGAAGAACAATGCTGCACACAACAATGCTGCATACAACAACACGGGCCAGAACAATAACACAGTTGGCCGACGCTCAAACCAGCTCCCTGAGCCCAAGAGAAGCCTGTACAAGGAAAGCCCCAAAGACCTCAGCATCTAGAGCGGAGTGGACGCTCCCCTTTATGTGTACTATACACTGGAACTGGACCACCAGAGTCAGCCGGTTTATTGATAGACTTCACTTGTTGTGATCCCATGCAGAGATTCCTTCAACAGCAGGAGTACAATCCCATCAGCTCACATTGGTTGTTTTGTCATCGTTACGTTGCTCATAACAGGTTGTTGTACTATAGTAGAAGTATTGTATGTGCCTGCATATGAAATCGGTAATATTGCTTTTTGTCTGCATTGCTGAATCTAAATGTTTTGTTCCCTTCTGAGATATGAAACAGGCTTCCAGTTGTGCGTTTTTAAAGGTATTTTATTTTAAGGAACAAATGATAGCACAATTCACCGATGGCTTACAAGAACTGTGAAAATCACATAGGTTAATTTTCAAAGTGCAGATTTTTAAGAATAATTTATTTATGGCTGTCTTTATTTAATTTGGTACCCATCTTGAGTGAGCTTGGTTAAATCCTAGATAAATGTCGGGAAAGCATGCTTATCTAACATTGTGTTACTTCTTTAAAATGTGTTATCCCTCTAAAAACACCCCATTTTCCAAAATCGAGAAGTTCCTGTAGGAGATGTAAAAATAAATGATAATGGTGATATACCTTTAGCTTGGATGGACCCAAGCTAAAACTATCAGTCAGAAGGAAAAAGAATAGATTCAAGATCCAGTGGAAGATGCATGCATAAATTAATGTTGAGTTGTGTGACTTCACATTAGATTGGTTACAACTAATAGGCACCGTGCACTGTTACCTTTTTGAATTTGTTGCTTCCACCTCTACCCTATTGATTGCGTATTCTACTCTCACAAAAAATACAACATCTTGAGTGTATTGTCAGTTTTGGCCATCGCGAGCGGCAATGCAGGTAACCCCCAGAAAACACTTTTAGTTGCTATTACTTTTTAGCAATCATAGCATAATTCCTAAATAAAAGTAATTCAAGGAACATTAGAATACATTAGTCGATTTCTAGAAATTACAATGCATCCCAGTATAGTCTCGAAGACAACCAATCTGCCATGCTGAGCCACGCTGTCCCCCCACTTGAGTCTGGCTGTTGCTTTACAACGTGTTTTGTTCATATTCTGTTTGTTTCACTTTCATTTAAACAAGTAAAAAAGTGTCCGAAAAATCAGAACAAATATATTACTTGACCACCGTTGTCCACCGTGGTACTGATTTGAAGTGGGAAAAAAAACTCATTTTTGATGCTCACCTGTTGGCCATCACATGTAAAGATGTTTCCTATGTGATTATTAGGAAAAACACAGAAATGTTGCCTTTTTAATGTACAAAAGAGAAATTTACGACAAACCTCAGCAATGAGGGATGTGATATTGTGTTTGTATCTTTGAAATGGACCTGATGATTTATGGGAACTGTGTTGACTTACTCTGGATCAGGTATGTAAAGATTTTTTTCGAATGAAAGACTGTACTTGGTCAATCAGAATCTGTTTGTCCGTTTGAATTTCTCGATGGTTAGCCTGCCTTTGTATTATAAAGCACTTGTTTGCAGTCTGTGTTCTTCAAGCATTATTTCTTGCAATATGCTGCGGACATAATGCTGTGTATGTGTTGATAAGAGCAGTACTTGTATATGGGACATTTTTTTTATATAAAACTATGCATATATAAATATTACATTGTCCATAGCTTTATTTGACCCATGAAGCTATACATAACATTAGTCTAAGTACAAGTAGATGTGGACTTATCCAGCTTCTTTCCATGAGATGGATTACAATGTATATGTAGCTATCAAAATAAGTCTGTGAATGCTATTTTTATTATCAAAATAAAGTTTTCCATACAAAATCAGAAGGATGCTCGTATTCTTACACGACTGCTTTTACTATAATATCTCCTGGGAAGGATCAGTTTGATCACAGTTGTCACATTACTGGATGTTAGACACTTGATGAAAGTGTTCCATATAACTTGCGATCAAATTGTTTATTCATATATAAAAGAGAAACTGCTGTAGAAACTGTACTTATTTGTACAACTCTACCTCATTTCGTAAATACTCACAAAGAAAACACAGCCATGATCCCTGTATTAAGACAAAAACAAATCATGCTTGTGTTACATTTGTAATTCTCGCCACACAACCCACACATTTTACCCATTAATAGGAAAATACTGTACTCTAAAACCTGTTAACCTTTGTAAATGGTAAATGGTTTTACTTGTATGGCGATTTTATTACCCCTTTTAAGGAGCCCAAAGCGCTTTGGCAGTATTTTCATTCACACACACATTCACACACTGATGGCGGGGGCTGCCATGCAAGGCGCTCACCAGGACCCATCAGGAGCAAGGGTGAAGTGTCTTGCCCAAGGACACTATGGACGTGACTAGGATGGTAGAAGGTGGGGATTGAACCAGTAACCCTCAGATTGCTGGCACGGCCACTCTCCCAACTTCACCACGCCGTCCCTGTGGTGTATTGGTTTCCTGTCGACTTTTTAATAGTCACATATTTTACCACTTTTTCGTCCAAGATGAAATATTCTAATGTTGTTTATGCAAATTAAAAAACGCTCTGTGCACGCTCTACCCACAGATGATATCTGTATTCCAGGACAGATCCGTTTCTATTATGGTTGCTATGGCAATGCATGAAGGTCATAATGCGCACGAGTGTGCAGTGCTCAAATCTCTCCAGAATAGCGCTCCACTCCACTGATAGCTTGAGTCAAAATCATAACATGAGCTGCTAGCTTTTATTGAGGAAGAGACGACTCAATTTAACTTAAGCCTTATTGGGAAGAAGCAAAATAGCAAGCATTTGTTAAATTGTAGAGATTATATTGTGTTTTACTCAATAAGTACTTCTGTTGTAGTATTCACAATTTTATTGTGTGTACCTATAGTTAATATTGTCAATACTCGCCACTGGATAAAAGCAGTGTCGAGTCATGTACTGACTGGACTGTAATGTGATTACAATTAATAATTATAATCCCCTGTCTAGAACAAGCTATAAATACAAAGTAACCTATGCATCCAATCCCCTTGTCCTCCCTGTTATGTACAAATTGATTAAAGACATGAATTTATTCAGAATTTTGTGTTCACATTTATTCCTTTGGTCCAAAATACTACGGACGAATGTACTTTGCCAGTCCAGTCATAAGTAAAACATAAACACGGTGAGTCATTTGCAAAGTGCGTTTTATTTTAGGTTGCCTCGATTACATGCCTCTACATTCCCAAAAAAAAAGCCAGTATCATATTAGATCCAACTGTTAAAGATTAACATAGTTTTCCCTTATTCTAAGGGAAACAATCTCACAGATAGTTACATTGGATATTCTGTACATACAGGAACAACTCTGGAATGGGCTGATCTTCCCTGCCACTGTCTTTACATTGAACCAACTTGTTGGTAAAAATACAAAAAGGAGGTTGTTGTTTTTGTAGACGCTTGCCTTCAGTCGTGTCCCAGGGGAGCAGAACTCTTCTTCTCGGATAGTGGATCATGTTGCATGGCTTTGACGGCCTTTTATGCAGGGGAGACGGAGCTGGAGGAGACGGAGGAGGCCTCGGTTTTGGTAGTGGATGCACCCTCCTCCTCTTCGAAGGGGTTCTTCCCGCAGCACATGGTGGTGATCATGCAGTGGCGGAACTGCTTGTTCATGCAGATGTAGATCATGGGGTTGTAGATGGAGGAGCTCTTGGCAAAGAAAGCCGGGATGGTCATAAAGACCGGTCCGAACTCAGCGCCCTGATGTGTAAAGATCCACCAGGCCACCCCGGCATAGGGCACCCAACATACTAGGAAGGCAATGACCATGATCACAACCATGCGAGTGACTTCTCTCTCAGCCCTCTGGGTGGTTTCGGACTCCTGCTGGGCAGCGGCAGCCTCCTTGACGGCACATAGCAGACGACCGTAGCAGAAGAAGACGATGGTCAGGGGCATGACAAAGTGGCAGACGAACATGTAAACCACAAAGGACTCGTTGTTAAAACCCTCGGCGCGTGTGTAGTAGTCCACGCCGCATGAGCACTGCATGCCCTCTGGGATATAACGGGACCAGCCGACAAGGGGAGGGACGGCGCAAGCACAGGCCATCACCCAGGTGAAGGCCAAACCCATAATGGCGTGGTTCTCGGTGAAACGGAAGTTGCTGATGGGTTTGCAGACGACCACCCACCTCTCAATAGCCAGAACCACCAGGGACCAGAGGGCGATTTCACCGCCAAGGGTAGCAAAGAATCCCTCCACGTTGCAACCCAGGCGCCCCAGGACAAAGTAGCCATGCATGGAAGTGTACATCGTTGTGGTGAATCCTCCGAACACCATGAAGAGGTTAGCCACCGCCAGATTCAGCAAGATGTAGTTTAGAGGGGTTCGCAGCTTCTTGTGTTCGAGGGTGACGTAGAGAGTGAGGAAGTTGATGGGAAAGCCGAGAAGGATGAGAAAGAACATATAAGCACCCAGAGCAGCGTAGGCTGCTGGGTTGACAAGGTAGTACTGAGGGTATTCATAAGGACTCCGGACAATGCCGGTGGTGTTCATCATAGGGATGTAGAAATAAGGTCCCTCCGTGCCGTTCATGGTTGCGGTTGGCGGTTACGATTAGTCCTTCTCGGGTGTTCCTTCTGGCTGTTCAGTAACGTGATGGAGAGGGACGCTTGCTACGATTGGACCCGGGTAAAATGCCCCGGCTTTTAAAAGGCACACCTTGGATTATCACTTTCCAAATCCGTCAGCAGAAAGTGATTTAGGCCATGGTTAATATCTAATCCAGCCATCACTGCAAACATAACTGACCACTCATCAAGATATTAAGGTTACACCTGATCATTCCTCACATGGAGCTATTCAACTATTAATTATAAATAAAAACAACCCCGAATATAAACATAGATATACAAGGTTATAAACATCTGTTCATTTCCTTTTAGTTAAACGTGCGTCTTTGTCCTCGAATGAACATGCGCTTGCTGATGGAGAACTAAGAATTATCCATCTGTTAGTTGAATTTATCATTTGTGCGGTCAGTGGTCAACAAAATAAGCAAACAGTTTTACATTCATAAATTGACAATTTTACAGACTGAAATGGTTTAGGCTGAAGTTGAGCACTTATTTCGCCAAACCCTATAAACAATCTCAAATACAAGATGTAGTAAAACCAGGAGACATCAGGCTTTTATCTTGTGCTCCATGGAAATATAAAATTTCCTTTACACAACATATTATAAATACAGTTTGTACACAACATGAACACTGTTCAAATATATACACAATAAAGACATGTGAACTATTCTTCTTCCTCCAAACACGACGAGTTGAGTTTGTACCAAAATGGATACATGGATGAGACAGCAGAGGATTGGGAGAATGTCATGTGGTCTGATGAAACAAAAATAGAACTTTTTGGTATAAACTCAACTCGTCGTGTTTGGAGGAAGAAGAATACTGAATTGCATCCCAAGAACACCATACCTACTGTGAAGCATGGGGGTGGAAACTTCATGCTTTGGGGCTGTTTTTCTGCTAAGGGGACAGGACGATTGATCCGTGTTAAGGAAAGAATGAATGGGGCCATGTATCGTGAGATTTTGAGCCAAAACATCCTTCCATCAGAGAGAGCTTTGAATGGTTGACCAAATACTTATTTTCCACCATAATTTACAAATGAATTCTTTAAAATTCCTAAAATGTGAATTCCTGGGGTTTTTTTTCCACATTCTCTCTCTCACCGTTGAAGTGTACCTATGATGAAAATTACAAACCTCTGTCATCATTTTAAGTGGGAGAACTTACACAATCGGTGGCTGACTAAATACTTTTTTGCCCCACTATATCTATCTATCTATCTATCTATCCATCTATCCATCTATCTATCTATCTATCCATCTATCCATCTATCTATCTATCTATCTATCTATCTATCTATCTATCTATCTATCTATCTATCTATCTATCTATCTATCCATCCATCCATCCATCCATCCATCCATCCATCCATCCATCCGTCTGTCCGTCTATCTATCTATCTATCTATCTATCTATCTATCTATCTATCTATCTATCTATCTATCTATCTATCTATCTATCTATCTATCTATCTATCTATCTATCTATCTATCTATCTATCTATCTATCTATCTATCTATCTATCCCCTGCATGGGACATACTAACACAGACTGTCTTGATACACCGAATAGCCACTTGTGTTATGTGCATGTAAGATAAAGAAAATGTTCGCAGAGCACAGGCTGAGTGATGAAGCGCCTTAGCTGTTGAAGAGCTCAGCACTTTCCTAATGGGTGTTGTATTAAAGAGATTTGGGGCTTATGAAAGAGTTACTCTCTTTAATGCTGCACGGGGTCACTCTCACTCGGTAGAGTGTTCATCTTTATTACTTGTACTATTTCTACTTCAGAATTCATGTTTGCATCTATGCCATGTGCGTTTAAGAATTCAAATATGTTTACTATTCATCCATCCATCCATTTTCTACCGGTTGTCCTTTTCGGGATCGCGGGGGGTGCTGTAGCCCATCTCAGCTGCATTCGAGCGGAAGGCGGGGTTCTCCCTGGACAATTCGCCACCGACTATGTGCATACTGGCCAACCCTCCCGATCTTCCCGGGAGACTCCTGAATTTCAGTACCCCTCCCGAAAATCTCCCGGGGCAACCATTCTCCCGAATTTCTCTCGATTTCCACCCGGACAACAATATTGGAGGCGTTCCTTAAAGGCACTGCCTTTAGCGTCCTCTCTCACCTGAAAAGGAGACTATTATTTTAATTTTCCTGAAGGAACACTCCTGAAGGAATCAATAAAGTACTATCTATCCATCTATTATAATATGTACGTCTCCGTTATCCATACGTTTATCTATAACGCATAAAGTAGGCAGGCACGGAGGTATTTCTCAGCCGGCATTTTGATACACTGACACACAACATCCAGATTCTCATCATGCATTGCTTCAAAACTACGGCAAGTAGTAATGTCTAAAAACATAACAGAGACGAAGCAGAACAACGAAGCAGAGACAGTCATAGCGACGACAAGAAGAAGAAGAACGCTTGCAAGTTCCAAAATAATTGGAAAAAATAATTTCAGTTCATCCAGGACAGCTCGAAGGGGACGGGGTATGCTGCCTGCAACTTTTGTAGATCACACTTCTCCATTGAACACAGTGGTCGAACGGATATACTCATTCATGAACGGATAATTTATATACGTATATATATATATATATATATATATATATATATATATATATATATATTTTTTTTTATAAATATATATGTGTCTTGATTGGATTATCCAGAGAATAGTGCTCGATACCGTGGTAGAGCGCAATATGTATGTGTGTGAAAAATCACAAGACTACTTCATCTTTACAGAACTGTTTCATGAGGGGTTGCCTCAATCATCAGGAGATTGAGGGATCTCCTGAGGATTGAGGCAACCCCTCATGAAACAGTTCTGTAGAGATGAAGTAGTCTTGTGATTTTTCACACACATACACACATATATATATATATATATATATATATATATTTTTTTTGTTACAATTGCACAAAAGACTGTCTCTGTAACGCTCGTTTTCTTTTTGTGTCATTGGGTTGCTTGAGTGTAGTTCACTTTTACGACACTTACGGCACTGAAGCCATCGTTACATCAGCAAGCATGCGGTGAACTTCGATGTCAATTGTTTAATTGGCAGTGTGCGTCAATACAAAGTGAGTTACTTTATATACACTTTAATATCACTTGCTATGGGCTTAAAACTGTATTGCAACTTGTTGTGTCCGTTTTTGATGTAGTCGAATGGCCGTTTGGCATCAAGTTCACAAGCAAACTGCTAGCTGAATGTCACACCTTGGTTTGTAGCCTTGGACATGTTTGTTAGCCCCAATTTACTATTATTGTTGTAATGCTATTTACATTCTATTAATCAAATTATGTGCATTTATGTACAATGTGTACACAAAGCTAAGTGATGTATATTTCAACAGCCCTGTTGTAGGCTTTTGCCTTTATTTAAAAGCCTACTGAAATTTGATTTTCTTGTTTAAACGGGGATAGCAGGTCCATTCTATGTGTCATACTTGATCATTTTGAGATATTGCCATATTTTTGCTTGAAGGATTTAGTAGAGAACCTCCACGATAAAGTTTGCAACTTTTTGTCGCTAATAAAAAAGCCCTGCCTTTACCAGAAGTCGCAGACGATGAAGTCACCCATGTGAGGGCTCCTTACATATTCACATTGTTTTTAATGGGAGCCTCCAACAAAAACAGCAATTCGGACCGAGAAAACGACAATTTAACCATTAATTTGAGCGAGGATGAAAGATTCGTTGCTGAGGATATTGATAGCGAAGGACTAGAAAAAAAAAATAAATAAATAAAGTTAAAAAAAAAAGGTGATTGCATTGTGAGCGATTCAGATGTTTTTAGACACATTTACTAGGATAATTCTGGAAGATCCCTTATCTGCTAATTTTTTTAATAGTGTTTTAGTGAGATTTTAAAGATTGTAAAGGCATACCTCGAGGTCGGATGGCTGCGGTGAACACGCAGTGTCTCAGAGAGAAGCCAAGGAGCCAAGCTCACAGCTGCCTTTTTTTGACATGACAGCTGCTGCAGGATGACGAATAATCCATTGATGTCTCCGGTAAGATATATATCACAATTTCCCCATCCAAAAACATTAAGTTGACGTAGAGAAAACATGTTCGCTTGACCGCTCCGCTTCACAACAAACAAAGAAACATCGGCTGTGTCTCGGTGCTAAAGACAGCTGCAATCCACCGCTTTCCACCAACAGCATTGTTCTTTACAGTTTCCATTATTAAATGAACACATTGTAAAAGATTCAGCAACGCAGATGTCCAAAATACTGTGTAATTACGCCATGAACCGAGATGACTTTTAGCCGTGTTTGGTGCAGCGCTAATATTTCCTTACAGTCCGTGATGTCACGCGTACGCGTCATCATTCCGCGACGTTTTCAACAAGAAACTCGCGGGAAATTTAAAATTGCAATTTAGTAAACTAAAAAGGCCGTATTGGCATGTGTTGCAATGTTAATATTTCATCATTGATATATAAACTATCAGACTGCGTGGTGGGTAGTAGTGGGTTTCAGTAGGCCTTTAATTTGAATTGTGGTCACTTTAGTTGATTTATAATGATTATATTTGTTTTGTGTAGGAAAACACACACACAAACACACACACACACACACACACACACACACACACACACACACACACACACACACACAAACACACAGGCAAACAAACAACTCATGCATGTCTTCAATAGACAATTGAACCTACAAATCTGGACTTGGACAATCTATTATTTCTCCTGCCCTCAACTGAAGGAATAACTGCGGTCCTGACCCGACACCCTGAAGTGATTGCTAATCCATGTTAAACCAGTCGTAGTCGTCACTACAACAATGTTCCATATAGACGTTTCTGAACCACATAATTAATGACAGAGTTACAGTTGTTTTTCACTATGCTCAAAATGTGCAACCTGGAAACCTAGAAACTGACAACCATTCACACGCACGTTCACACCTATGAGCAATTTGGAGTTTTCAGGGAACCTAGAGCATATTTTTGGACGGTGGGAGTGACGCGGAGCACCCACACAAACAATTACGCTGCCATGGCTTTTTTGTGACGTGTCACTTTATTTTTAATGTAAATAGATGATGCGGTCAGTAAGGAGTGCAAATGTGTGGCTATCCCCCAAAAAAGAAAATGTGGCTTATCAACGCCTACTGCTGCCAGCATTAAAAGATGAGCCTGTTTTGATGCTAAGATAAATGTTATGTTGTGATGTTGTATTTTATCATATATCATATATGTAATGTGTGCTTTTTTTTCTTTTTCTCTCGTTCTTTTCTTTTTCTTTGAAATTGTAATTTTACTGCCTTTTTTACATCATGGCCAAGTGACTACAGATGAAAATTATCCTTCCGGCTTTTTTAACCATGTGTAGTAATGTGTTTTATGAAATTGCATTGTCCCCTTTTGAAATCAAGTAACGTTCATTTTAATCTTATTCTTAATATAAGTAGAAGTAAGGACATCAAGTGTTTGTTTCAACATTAACTACAAGCACATGACTTTTTGCTCTTGCTTTGCTGAAGGAAAATGACATAAAATGTTGCCAATGCTGACCTCTGGTGGTTCATGTCTCATTTGCTAATAGAGGTGGCAGGATTTGAGAGGGACATACTGTACAGAGAGGGCCTCATCACAGTTTTGGCTGCCCTTAGAGAGCTATTTGTAACAATAAATAACTTGTGAATATACATGTATAGGGATTCACGTCATGATGTATACAATTGCCTATGCATTTGATTATTATATATTTTTAACATGTATTACTGTAAAAAAAAAATCTTTTTTTTTCAATTATTTTTTTTACAATAAAATGTATTGTAGTTTTTACAGAGCACCATTTGATGGATAACTTGCTTTTTATATCAAAAATCAGGCAGATTATTATCATCATGACTTTTATGTCTATTTTTACTAACAAAAATGTTGAAATGTATGATAATATTATATTTGTTGCATTAAAAAAAATTATAATATATGGAGTTGGATGCAGTACATACATTTTTTTTCCGTTAAAATGGAAAGAACGAATACATGTTGTAAGGAAAGAATAAGTACTTTATTGACGCATAATACTTCAAGGCTTTCGTGGGCCACATTAAATGAAGTAGCAGGCCAGATCTGGACCCCGGACCTTGAGTTTGACACCTGTGCAGTAGGCTATATAATCATATTCGTTGGGATAACCCATCTTATAAATGCCTTATTAAGTGAAGGTAACAGATGTTCTACTCTGCTTGCGCAGGCTTAGGTTTTGCTGGATACATCCAGAATGCTACAATAATGATAATTCATTAATAATTTAATTTTAATTGTAAACACTGAATCTGAATAAATTAAACATACGTTTGTATTTACGTATACACGCATACAACTAAAAATATGTTGTTTGGTAACAGCAAAAAAGTTGGCAAATTTGACTGAGTAGACATTTATAGTAGGGCTGGGCAATACATTGAATACACTCAATGTATCGCGAGTTTATCTCTGTGCGATTTAGAAAATGACTGTATTGTGATATTCGAGTATACGTTCTCACGCAGTTGCTTTTAGGTGCGGGCATTACACTACAGGCATTTCTCACTCTTGTCTCTCTTTCTCACAGAGGGAGATAAAACAAGCACACCTTCTTACATACGGCACATACTGTCGCGCGTGCAATGTCATACACCCTCGCGCACAAGAGAGGTAGGAGCTTGGCTAAGTTAATGTTAGCTGTAGTGCAAGCGGAGCGGAGCGAGTGGTAATACAAGAGAAAGAAGGTGCGAATCTGGTAACAAATGAAGGAAGAATAATTAATTCCCAAGAAAAACAGCACGGGGTCCATCGTCTGCCCGTGGTTTGGCTTCAAGCAGGAAGATGTTGAACAGATAACCTTAATATGTAAAGAATGCGGCAAAAATGTTGCTACAACAAGTAGCAGTACTACTAATTTATAGCGTGCTTGAAACTCTGCATGTCAACATCTCGGCCGGTCCCACATCAACAAAATGCCTCTGCAACCAGCACTGACCCAATTGAGCCTGGCGTCTTCCATTTCCACATCAACACTGTTGGATTTTACTATGTGTATTTGTTATGTGTATATTAGTGATGCGCGGGTAGGCAATAATATCATCCGCATCCGCTTCACCAAAGTCGTCATCCACCCACCGTCCACCCGAACCAACATTTTATCAGGACCGTACCCACCCGCCAACCGCCCGCTGACATATATCAGAGGCTGGCAGCCTTTACCACTCACAGAGGCATTTAAACCTGTTTCACAGAGTAATGATGACAATTGGAGCCGCTAATGTTCTCGCGACTATATAATACCGCCTTTCCTGATGACAAGAACATGGGCATGCTGTGAAGCCATTGCCTTTGACACCTTCAACAACATGTACGACCCGATTGTTGGTCCAGCAACATGTTGCGTGCGGCTTCCGCAATTACACGTACGAGATTGAAAGGCATACTGGGTGATGCAGAGTACACTGATGGTTGTGATATAAACAACTTTAACACTTACTAATATGCGCCACGCTGTGAAGTCACACCCAACAAGATTGACAAACACATTTCGGGAGAACATCCTCACAATAACACAACATAAACGCAACACAAAAAAACCCCAGAATCTTTTGTGTCCGTGCACTTCCTGAATATATATTACAACCCCACGCCCCCAACCCCGCCCACCTTACCTACGCACGGGTTTGCTGCTAGCGGGGTGTATAGAATAGTCAGGAAGTATTATGAATACAAAGGATTCTAGGTATTTGTTGTGTTGCGTTTATGTTGTGTTACTGTGAGGATGTTCTCCCGAAATGTGTTTGTCGTTCTTAATTGGTGTGGCTTCACAGTGTGGCGCATATTACTAAGAGTGCTAAAATTGTTTATATCCCAACCATAAGTGTACTCTGTGTCACTCAGTATGACTTGCAGTCGTGTGCGTGGTTGCAGTGGAAGCCATTCACAACATGATGCTGGACTGACAAGCAGGTCGTACATGTTGAAGAAGGCAAAAAAAGCCAATGGCTACATAGCAAGCCTTAACATTAATTAAATGAGTGACTGCCGGCAGTCATTCAAGAGAATAATAGCGCCTTCCTTGCTTTGTGACACGGGTCTTAAATGGCTCTTTGAATGGCAAAGAATATCGATCCCAGAGCCACGGCAAAGAATACCGATCCCAGAGCCATGTATATCAGATATTTCCGGATGGATCAACCGCCACCTGCCCGAATCTAATTAAAATCTATTTTTTCGTCATATCAACCCCCAGAACCACGGTTTATCCACGGACTCCGCGGATGAGAACGCAAACCACGCATGTCTAGTGTATATGTATTTATGGCAGGTGTTGTGCCGAATTATGCACCCCCGCCGTAAAATGCACCCCCTGGCGGGAGCGCAGTTACGTCACTCGGTTGCGTCACCCGTCTCGAAAAGTAGCTAAACTCGGCTAAAATCGCCTCTTTCGGCATAAAAATGTACATAACAAGGTGAATAATCCAAGTTGTCTTTACTTTGGATATATTAATGGATGGATTAATTGTGATTCTTTAATGATTTCGCCGTCATTGCCTTTAATGATTTCGTCGTCATTCAATCGCCTCTTTCGGCAGAAAAAGGTACATAACAAGGTGAATAATCCAAGTTGTCTTTACTTTGGATATATTAATGGATGGATTAATTGTGATTCTTCAATGATTTCGCCGTCATTGCCTTTAATGATTTCGTTGTCATTCAAGTGGGTACATCGCCTCTTTCGGCATAAAAAAGTACATAACAAGGTGAAATAATCCAAGTTGTCTTTACTTTAGATTATTAATGGATGGATTAATTGTGAGCCTTTAATGATTTCGCCACCATTCAGATAAGGCGAAAACAATAGCCATTTAATATAGGAATATTTGCTGTCCCGAAAATCTATTGTCTACCTTGACAGCTTACTGTAAAGAATATATACACCAAAGTAAGCCTCTATATGTACTTTTTTAGAGACATCAAGGAGAACGAATGTTTGCTGCTTCACTCGACGTGATCCAATTCTTGTATTTTAAAGATATGACATTTTCTTTAACTGTAAGAAGCTCATGGGTGGATGGATGAATACATTAATAAATGAATGCATCTGATACCTATCGTGTCCATAGCGCACACTGCAAAGTCACACTGGAAGTGGGGGGGAAAGTAGGCAAAAGTCCTCGAAATGTTCAAAAATCGTACCTGGGATGGAGTCCCACAAGTCCCCCATGTCCCAAAAATTCAAAAAATGAATAAAAATCCAGGGGCCGGATTTTGGATGCCGGCGGGCCGCTTTCGGCCCGCGTGCCTTAGTTTGGAGACCACTTTCAAAAATTGTCCCCAGCCGGGTATTGTTTTCCTTGGAGTTTATAGAGACTAAATCCAGCAGAAAATTGGCATTATAAACAAAGAGAGAGAGTTTAGAGGGGAAAAGGATGAGGGTAAGGATGAGTTACTAGGGTGAGTTTCATGTCTCTACGAGCATCCTAGCCAGAGATAGATAGATTTTCAGGCAGCTGGAATCAACTCTTCACTGAAAATGCACCCCCACCATAACTCCATCTCTGGTACTTCGGGTACTTTTGGTTAAGTTATTTGTGAATGTTCAGATTGAAAATTCTTAAAACCAAAACAACGATAGGTATCAGATGCATTCATTTATTAATGTATTCATCCATCCACCCATGATTTTCTTACAGTTAAAGAAAATGTCATATTTTCAAAATACAAGTATTGGACGACGAAATCATTAAAGGCAATGACGGCGAAATCATTAAAGAATCACAATTAATCCATCCATTAATATATCCAAAGTAAAGACAACTTGGATTATTCACCTTGTTATGTACATTTTTATGCCGAAAGAGGCGATTTTAGCCGAGTTGAGCTACTTTTCGAGACGGGTGACGCAACCTAGTGACGTAGGCGCGCTCCCGCCATGGGGTGCATTTTACGGCGGGGGTGCATAATTCGGCACAACACCGGCTTGCTTGGGAATTTTAAGATGGGCGTGGCTACCACTGTAAGGTGACTACTTGAGTATAGCTTTCAAAATGGGGTCACTGTTCATTTGGTAAAAAACAGCGTGCTTCGTCACCAGCATACCCCACTGGTAGATCATTATATGTCCGCTTTTCTTGGTTAGATCAGCTGAACTATTGTTTAAAAGCCATGCTTGCTCGCATCCTTTCTTTTTTGCTTGTTGTGTGTTCGCTAAGTCCGCGGCGCTTGTTGTGCAGCTGGCTGGCTGTTTGACAGCCAGAGCAAACACTCACTGTTTTAGCTTTTGAACGACATCGGCAAAATTATTAAATTAAAGGGTACAACCAAAGTAATGTGTGGATTGAAATCTGTGGTATTAGAGTGTTGTCACGTTGTGTGTATCCGGCTGAATTTGAGTGTTCGAAGGTTTATTCTTCGGTACGGCTTGAGTTTGAAAATACCGGCACTTTACTTCCTGGTTTGGCTTTACTTCCTGGTTTGGCTAATGGGATTTGTAGTCCTATAATGTAGTTCTGCTTATATGTCTAATGTGTGGCTCAAACAGAGCGCCTGTGTTTTATGTTTTGTTTTAGTATGCTTGTCCATGAATCATGGCGACATTATAAATAATTCTGATCACATTATATGACATAAATTAATGATGATAATAAAATGTAATGCTAAAATTAATAAGTTAGGATAAAATCACAGTGATTGATAATATGTCATATCATGGTTGACAACAATATAGTTCAGTTGATTAATTCATGTATATTATTTACATTATGATGATTCAAGATAGATACATTGTTTTTTTATGTTCATGTTTACTTTTAGGTTATTACCTACTGCTACTGCTGCTGTTGCTGCTACTGTTGCTGGAATAGTACCAAATAAAACAAGCAAATAGTGCACAGCGAGTAATTCCTTTCATGCAGAGTGACGACCCCTCTTCAGAGGGCCAATACGGAAAAAACTGAACAAACACCGTATGAAAAAAATAGTCAAAAACAGAAATAGATAACAACATCCGCAGTAACCTACCACATAGTGCAGGACATACACTATTTGATTACCTATTATTCAGCTAATTTTTATTTTACAGTTTTTGAACTATCCTGTGTGACATCATGCACAAAAGTGCACATTATTTGTTTTAAACTATTGTAGTGGCATTCTGTACAAAAAGTGCACTTACATTTAGTGTTGTTTTGATATGTCAACTTAGTGACATCATGCACAAAAGTGAAGTAATAGCTTGTTTTAAAATGTCTCTGACAAGTTTGCACTTTATGTAACGAAATTTCGTTCTTATCTGTGCTGTAAAGTTCAAATTTGAATGACAATAAAAAGGAAGTCTAAGTCTCTAAGTCTAAGATCGAGGAGCAGCAACATAGATGACGCATCAGAATCCATCGTTAGCAATAGGTCATTAGTAATTTTTTTGCGAGGGCTGTCCCCGTAGAGTGATTTGCCCTGAAACCGGATTGAAAGGTTTCACATAGATTGTTAAACACTAAGTGTTAATTAAGCTGCCCTGCAACAATTTTTTTGAGGATTTTCAAAATAAAGGGAAGGTGAGACACCGGTCGGTAGTTTACCATGAAGTCAGGATCGAGGTTAGGTCTTTTAAGAAGAGGATGAATAACCGCTTATTTGAATGCTAAGGGAACAGTGCCAGAGGAAAGAGATACGTTTATAATATTTAGCACTGATGGACCTAATAATACAAAGAGCTCCTTGATGAGTTTCCCAGGAAGTGGGTCAAGTAAACATGTTGTTTGTTTTATTCCATTTACACGTAACAATTCTTCCAATGTTATTTCATCAAAAAGAGAGAAACTATTTTAGAGGGCAGTATCCGCCGTATATACAGTCGTATCTGTGTTAATAGAACCCAGTTGTAGCTGGGATGCATTGTCTTTAATCTCTTTTCTAGTGAGTTAAATTTTCTTATTAAAGACATTCATAAAGTCATCTGCCGAGTGGGTGGAGCTACTGGAATGAGTCCCTTGTTGGGTTAGCAATGCTACTGTAATAAACAAAAATTTAGGATCATTTTTATAAGGCGGATGAGATTTGAATAATATTTAGCTTTAGCTAAGGTAAGCATGTGTTTATAAGTTATTAAACTATCACTCCATGCTTGATGGTGCACCTCAAGTTTAGTCGCGCGCCATTTGCGTTCCAGCTTTATGAGCACTAGTTTCTTCTGTAAACCATGGGGTACGCCTTTTTGGAGCCTTTTTTCATTTCAGCGGTGCTATACTATCAATGGTTTTGTGCAGGGCCTGGTTAAAGTTGTTAGTGAAGTTATCAATAGAGCCCACATACTTTGGGAATCCCACATACTTTGGGAATGGTGCCATTACCGAGGGCAGTAGGCCAGCAAGAGTCGTCGTTGTGGTCGTATTAATGTTACGGCTGCTATAGCAGTTATTATTATTACTATTATTAGCTCGCCGAACATGAGTCTGAACTTCGAATTTTATAAGGTAATGATCGGACATTACTTTAGTATACGGGAGTATCATAACTTTGGAAACGGTGATACCCCCCTGACAAGCACAAATGAGTTTACCACAGTCAGGCAGGGAACCAATAGGCCTCGACAAATGAGGGTCGACTCTACTATAGAACTACATTTTATTCCATACTTGCCAACCTTGAGACGTCCGATTTTGGGAGGTAGGGGTTGAGGGGCATGGTCGAGGATTTGGTGAGAGGCGTGGTTGATGTCAGTATTGTCCTGTTTAAGAGTGTCCCAACATTGCTGTTCACGGCAGACGAACTACTTTACGGTAGACGAAAACGTGACTGCTATTATTGTGTGTTGTTGCCGTGGAGGAAGTTGGGAGGAAGTTAATGAGACCGCCTAACAATAAACGCACATAAGAAACCAAGAACTCGCCCTCGATCATTCTACAGTTATAAAGTCTTTGGGCAGGCACTCTGTTTATATTGTGGGAAAGCGGACGTAAAAACAGGCTGTCGACACGTCACTCGGGTCCGCATGGAGCTGGAGGTGGCGTGACCTCCAGCTCCGCCTGCATTTCGGGAGATTTTCGGGAGAAAATTTATCCCGGGAGGTTTTCAGGAGAGGCGCTGAATTTTGGGAGTATCCCGGATAATCCGGGAGGGTTGGCAAGTATGTTTTATTCTTTAACTAAATGTAGGTTTGTGTGTGTTTATGTACTTTATTTTGAAAACAAAGCTGTTGTCTTTAGAATTTGTTTATTTTCGAGGCTGCATATGAAGAAGAGTGTAGTTTGTAGAGGACAAATGAGGGGGCAGAGTGTGATGCTCCCTTGCTGAGGGACCGGTAGAGAGGAGGGAACACTGTCACCAGGACATGGCACATTCCACACCACCACCACCCACATACATTTACAGTACACAGAGTTTACATCAGAGCAAAATAACAGCAGCTGGTGTGGTGGATATCACAAAATTACATTCAGATGGATATATTTGGCCTTCTTTTCCAGTCAGCAGCCTAGCAGCGGTAAGATAACCAATATCAGTCATAGTTCGATGGGCCTCTATGAAATGGTAGCTTGTGGAAACACTGACTGCATCATGTGCCTTACAGCAGCTTAGCCAGTAGTAGGTGCTGTTTACTGACAATAAGCCATCCACACGCTGCATTAGTATTGATTCGACAGGATTCTACTGCTCAGCTGACCAATAAACAGGAGCTTGTTTTGGGCCAGTGGCTTCCAGGTATCCTCTCATTAGTATGTTGCAGCAAGGGCAGCACTTTGCTCTTTGTCACATCCTGTTGTGCAACAGAGGATTCCTGACGATGTGGCGAAGTTGGTAGAGTGGCTGTACCAGCAAGCTGAGGGTTACTGGTTCAATCCCCACCTTCTACCATCCTAATCACGTCTGTTGTGTCCTTGGGCAAGACCCTTCACCCTTGCTCCTGATGGGTCCTGGTGAGCGCCGTGCATGGCAGCTCCCGCCGTCAGTGTGAGACTGTGTGTGTGAATGGGCGAATGTGGAAATACTGTCAAAGCGCTTTGGGCTCCTTTTTAAAAAGGGGTAGAAAAGCGCTATACAAGTACAACCCATTTACTATGAAGCCTGTTCTTTTTTAACCAAATTCATGTGATCATAGTGTGTACTCTTAGCAGGTAGTTGTCATACCTCCTACATCATCACACACAATAAAGACAAAAGCAGCAACCTGGTGTTTTAGTCACCAGAGAAGATGACGTCAGACCTGAGGAAAAAGCCTCATTCACTGGAGCGCTTTAGGTAATCTGAAATTACTAAAGGATTGACACTCTAATCCAGGGGTCTGAAAACTACGGCCCGCCCACATCCAAAATCCGGCGCACGGGAAGTCGGGCCGCAACAAGGGTCGGGCTGCCGCCGTGGGTTGCACCTGCGTACCGCGATACCTGAGCGGCCACTTTCTCCTCCCGACAGCCAAGCAGCCTGGAGCACTCATTCTGTTGCGATAGTGCACGGCAGCATTATCAAGCGCAACCTTCTGGCTCATGGACATCGGGTCAAGAGGAGGAAAAGGTAATTAGACATTATTTATTTCTAAATGATTGTTGAATCCCACGGAATGTAAGGCAACATTGTAGCCATTAAGTAGTTAGCCTTGTGTGGCTCCACTACAAACAAATTAGCAACTAGTGTTTCTGAGGCTCCTAAGAGTCTGACATCTATTGCAAACTTGCCGTTTTCCTCGGAAGAAACGGAAAAAGTACACTGTCAAATCAGCTAATAATGTTTGCAGAGTTGTTGCTATAGTAACATGTCGAAATGTGAGTCACGTAGTGGTACGTCAGTAGCTGATCGAATAGTTATAATAATAGATTACATTTATTTATTTCTTTGGACTACATAAAGGGGTCCCCAAACTACGGCCCGCGGGCCGGTTACGGCCATCCATCGTCTAACATCCGGCCCGCTGAAATTATTGTTTTTTGTATTATTATTTTAAATCTGTCTTTTCTAATCCATTTTTTGATGTTCCCTAGCCGCTCAAGCAAATCAAATGCATTTCCCGTATGACTTATATTGTCTTAGCTGTTTTCATGTGATCTGATTGTTACATTCTTATTTCAGAGTCACCACGCAGCTGCATGACCATTTCAACAAGGACGGAATACACAACCCATATTTGGGTGTCGGGCAATTTTATTCGTAAAAAAAAGACCCACATATTGGTGGGAAATCTTAATCGACGTGCACATATCCGGCTTTTTTTTTTTTTTTTAATAATGACTGATGATGAGCAGCCAGGTCCCTGACAGCCGTGGTTCTTCTCTGACTAAGAGTAAATCATTTAGTTCCAATATATTTTTTACACAAGTGTGTTTAAGCTGTTACTTTAGCGTAAACTGTGATATTTAGCTTTTGAAACCTCTACAGACATGCACCTGGGTATAGGTAGATTGGCAACACTGAATTGTGAATTTTAGTGTGAATGTTGTCTATCTGTGTTGGCCCTGCGATGAGGTGGCGACTTGTCCAAGGTGTACACCCCCTACCACCAGAATACAGATGGGATAGGCTCAAGCATCCCCCGTGACACAGAAAAAGACAAGCAGTAGAAAATGGATGGATGGATGGAATATGATGTGTGTATGATTTTCTGTCAGAGCATAATGGCTCTGACTGTGTTTTTACAACCTTATCAGGAAGTCTTCTATGAACTCTTTAGACCAGGGGTAGGGAACCTATAGTTCGCGAGCCAGATGCGGCTCTTTTGATGACTGCATCTGGCTCTCGGATAAATCTGAGCTGACATTGCTTAACAAGATAAGTAATGAATGATAACATTCTCATGCATTTTTATGTTCAAGAAATTGCGTTAATGGTAAGAAGTAATTTATTTATTATTGGTTAGTGTGGGTCTTGCCCTCCAGGGGGTTCTTAAGACCACCAAGCACCAACATGAGAGCCTGTTTCAGGGTTACAATATTGTTTTATTATTCAATAAGTCTCTCAGCCCCAACCCCGTCTCTTCTCTTGGATGCTGCTTATAACATTGCGACAGATGATTAGATAACAAGGCCCAGGTGGGCCATCTATGCACCTGTCGCTGATTTCGAGGCCGGTCCTGGCAACACCCTGCTTCGCTGCAGGCCCACAGGCCACGCACCCTCCACAGTTAGCTTCAGAATAACAATGTTATTAAAAAGAATAAGAGACCTATTATACTCTACCAATGTTGGTCTTACTTAAAAATGCACACGTTTAGTTGTGTTTAGTGTTAAAAAAATGTTACATGGCTCTTACGGAAATACATTTTAAAATATTTGGCTTCTTGGCTCTCTCAGCCAAAAAGGTTCCCGACCCCTGCTTTAGACTTTGTAAAATAGCTGGAGCCCTTCCTAAAAGCAGTGCTCCATGTGAACAGAGCTGTTCAGCTCTAACGCCCATACAAACATGTTTACATTCAACAATGGTTGACAAAAGGCTGAGCTATTTAGGAATCCTAAGCATTGAGTCCAAAAGAGCTGAGGACTTGAACAATAATGATTTTATTAAAGTGTTTGCCTGCCAACACAAGAACAGGCACCTTTTTCTGTTTTGAAGGTTATTTCAGTCTCAGCATCTTTTGTCATTCCACTAAGATTTTACTTCTACTCAGTCCAGTTAATGTATTTATTTTTACCAAACACTTTTAAAGGTATTAATATGTACTTTTTTTTTTTGCCAGCAATGTAAAATAGGGGATTTGAATGAGGACCTAATAAGTTTAAATGTAAATAAAGGTTTATGAATGTTACAAATGTAGTTTATTGAAGAGGACATTTTTGACATATTGTTTTTGTATTTTGATCCAACTGTTGCAAGTTGTCTGACGTGCTGCACTGTAATAATGCAATACTTTGCAATATTGTTTAATGTCAGCAATTGTCTTACAAGAATATTTACTCCATACTTGGTGGTGGTAACCGTGGTAAACTACTATAGTACCGTAGCTACGAAGGTTGTCTCAATACCAATATTTTGGTACCATTAATGGTACCAAAATGTATTTCGATACTTTTTCATACTTTTCAAAATAAAGGGGACCACAAAAAATATATATTATTGGCTTTATTTTAACAGAAAATATTCTGATACATTAAACATGTTTCTTATTGCAATCAAAAAAATAATTGCGTCATTAAATAAGATAGTGAACATACTAGACAACTTGTCTTTTAGTGGAAACTAACATCAAAGGCTCCTTATTTAGCTGCTAACGTATGCATTAACAGAACGTGTCATTTTTTTCGTTTTATTATTTTTTCAACATTATGAGGGACAAGCGGCAGAAAATTGATTATTAATTTACTTGTTTATTTACGGATAATATCTGCTTACTTTCTGTTTTATCGTGTTTTATCTACACTTCTGTTAAAATGTAATAAGCACTCATTCCCCTGTTATTTGGATACTTTACATTAGTTTTAGGTGATACAACACATTTTGGTATCAATCCAATACTAAGTAGTTACAGGATGATACTTTGGTCACAATTAAGGTTCTCCTGTGTCCACATTTCCAGACTCTATAGACATAACAAAGAATCCGTCCATCCATCCTTCCATTTTCTACCAATTGTCCCTCGGGGTCGCAGGGGTGCTGGAACCTATACTTACCTCCTGGAAAAGTCGCTTGCAACAAGAAGAATACATTATATAGAACATTGAAAACACAAAGCTCTAAAGAGGCAGCAAACAAGTACAAAGTGTATAAAAATTAGCAAACTGGCATACTACGGACATGTAGAAAATAATATTACAGTCAGTTATTAGACAGGAACAAATACAATATGAGAGCAGCATGGGGCATCCTAAATAGCTTGATTAAAAACTGTGCTCAGAAGGATTATCCTAAATACTTCTCAGATGGAAATGTACAAAATGACAATATGAACAAAGTAGTTGATTGCTTCAGCCAGTAGTTTGTAAACATTAGACCAAATCTGGAGGAAAATATTCCAAATCCCAAGTCAGTTGAAGACTTGAATGACACTATGGAAAGAAATACACACTCGATGTTCCTCAAAGGTGGGACAAAAAAGGAAATGATCCAAATGTTGAAAAAATGTAAATCCAAGACCTCAACTGGCTGTAACGGAATTAATATGAAAATGTTATTAAAGAGATTTCAGAACCTTTAAAGGCATTTCAATTTCAATATCAACGGCATTCATCGAAATAACTAATGCAATAGATAGCAAAACATTTTCTTCTACAGTGTTTAAAAACTTAACAAAACAATTTGACACAATTAATCATAATTGTATAATAAACAAATTAGAAAGGTATGGAATCAGATGGATGGTCTTGAACTGGGTAAGAACCTACTTAACCAACAGGAAGCAATACGTGAAGATAGGCGAACACACTTCCACAGAGCTAAAAATATCTTGTGGTGTACCTCAGGGATCAATACTTGGAAATTGTTCAATCTTTATATTAATGACATTTGTAAAGTTACAAAGGACTTAAAGTTAGTATTATTTGCAGATGATACAACGGTGTTTTGTTCAGAAAATAACACACAGACGCTCATACAAATAATAACAGAATAAATTAACAAATGAAAAACATGGTTTGACAAAAACAGACTACCTTTGAATCTCAGTAAAACTAAAATAATGCTATTTGGTAACAGTAGAAGGGAAAGTCAAACACAAATAGAAGGAGTGGATATTAAAAGGGTAAAATACAAGACATTTGTGGGTGTCATAATAGATGATAAATTGAATTGGAAATCTCGTAAAAATATACAACATAAAGTAGCTGGAAACACATCCATAATGAATAAAGCAAAATATGTTCTGGACCAAAAATAACTCCTAATTTTCTCCTGCTCATTCGTGTTACCATATCTGAGTTATTTAGTAGAAATATGGGGAAACAACGACAATGTACGCTTCATTCACTAATGGCCTTACAAAAAAGATCAATTACAATAATAAATAATGTTGGATATAGAAAACATGCAAAACCCTTTATTTATTGAATCAAAAATACTGAAATACAACGACTTGGTACAATTTAAAACAGTTACAATTATGTACAAAGCAAACCAATACCTGCTACCCAAGAATGTACAACATTTATTCTCAACAAAAGAGGACAAATATAACCTTAGAGCAAAATTTAATTTAAAACATATGTATGCATGCACAACACTTAAAATCCTTAGCATATCCGTATGTGGAATAAAAAATAGGTATTTATCAGGTAAGGAAATCAAACAATGCACCAATATTTTTACATTTGTTCAAGAGACTGTTCAAACTACAAGTGTTCACAAAGTACAAAGAAGAACAATTATGATGAACATAGCATACACACTCCTACACACGAATAAGTTTAATAAACCTGTTGAACTTATCCCTGTCGCTGTGTCGTTTCCTTCCCCCGTCATACGTAACAAATAATACTGTTATGATCCGTTGCCCGGATCATAGTTTGTTTACGTTTTATGTCTCTTGTTGGCTTAGTTCTGTTTCAGCACGCCTTTTTTGTGTCTCCTCGGTTGCCATGGTTATTTATTGTTTTCACCTGCCTCCTATCCGTGTTCGGGGCACTCACCTGTTCCCGGGCACTAATCAGAAAGTTAGTTAGGCCTGCCTTTTTGTCTCACTCCTCCTGGTGCTTTTGTTTGCTTAACGCAACCCTTACATTTGATGATTTCTGGTTCCCTGTGTTTGTCCTGTGTTAAGTCCAGCCTGTGCTATCCTGTTTGCTTGCAATGCTATATGCACGTTTGTTTTGTATTGTTTACTGGTTTTTTGTCTGATTTATGCAAATCAATTCTTCTTTTTACCTGCAAGCTGCTTCCTGTCGTTCTGCTATATCCTAGGAAGGACGACACCCGCCACCGTCATGCCACGGTACCGTTACAAATACACTATTATAACACACTCTTGCTTGCTTTGTTTTGTCTCCTTTCAATTCAAAATTATTAGACATGCACCTGGGGATAGGTTGATTGGCAACACTAAATTGGCCCTAGTGTGTGAGTGTGAATGTTGTCTGTCTATCTGTGTTGGACCTGCGATGAGGTGGCGACTTGTCCAGGGTGTACGCCGCCTTCTGCCCGATTGTAGCTGACATAGGCACCAGCGACCCCAAAGGGAATAAGTGGTAGAAAATGGATGGATGATTAGCCGTAAACTTGGCTTTTCCTCTCTGCCTCATATGGTATTTTAGGTTCAAATACAAACACTAAATATTCTTGTTTCTCTGACTCCTCAGCGCTCATTGTTCGCAACGGACAACTGTGAAGAATTTAGCAGCCTTCGACATAATTACACATCTTTTACTTGGTTGCTATAGTGACTAATCCACTGTGCATGTGTAGCTGACTCAACTCGTGTCGTGTGTGGCGAGCTATGTTTTCAATGTGACACACACAGTCCCATCCAGCCATCCATTTTCTTTCACGCTTATCCTCATTACAGGTAAGCCGACTATCCCAGCTGACTTTGAGCGAGAGACAAGACGAGACGCCAGGGCACACAAAGACAAACCACCATTAACACTTGCTTTCACGCCTATTGACGATTTAGATTCTCCAATTAACCTAACATGCGTATTTTCGTAATGTGAGCGGAAGCCAGAGTACACAGAAAGAAGCCACACACACACACACGGGGAGAACATGCAAACTCCACACATCCCTAACAATACATTTTTGCGATACGCTTGTGTTGTAGTTTTTTTTCCCCTCATCTGCCCTAAAGTGAAATGTACAAAAGAAGGGACCTGGTTGTGCACATACACAAACGTGAACGGCATCAGCAAACACACACTCACACAAACACTTGCCACACCTCCCACGCACTCATCTGCACATGATCACAGAAGAACCGCTTCGGATTCACACATATTCATCAGCCTCTTTTCAGAAGTGCTTTTATCAAATCGTATCATTCATATGTTAAAACGCCACACATCTTGTTAGTGTAAAAAACAAGAGCATGGCGGCGTGTGCAACACACAACTTAGTTATGGCTATGATGTTACATCATTTCGAACATGCATACAATTACAATATGATACACCACCTTTCAAGTTTCTCATTACGGCATGTCTGAAAAGGAGTAGGAAGAAGCAGAGCTTATTCAATCCTACCGGTTTTTGTTTCCTCGCAATTTCTAACATTTTCTTGTACTCAATCTGTAACACAACAGTGAGCAAATAAAAGAATGAGTAAGTAAATATTAATTACATAAATAAACAATTATTACAGTTCTCATGAATAAATGGTTAAGTAAGCTTTGATTCAAATAATGACATGAATAAGATTATATCATTTTTCAGTAAGGTTCAAGATGTTTGTTGTATTTTGTAAACAACCTTTTGAATTTGAACAGTTTTTAAAACCGGATCATACTATCAATAGGATAGATTTGTAAAGCGCTTTTCCAGACACTCGAAGCGCCTCACCACCAAATATTCATTCATAGTCATACACCAGTGTGAGCAAGGTGGGTGAAGTGTCTTGTCCACGTACCGTACTATATGCCGCAATGTTTTTCATAAACTTCGAACCCTGCAGCTTATAAGACAAAGCGGCTAATTTATGGATTTTTCGTGCTGACGACCATTGTAAAATATATTCTATAAAAATAAAAAATATATAAAAAAATAAGCAATAACACAGAGGACATTTTATTGTTTGAGGAATTTGCTCACTGCAGGTGCTGTAATGTCCTTCCATTTACTGCTTTCAAAGACCCGAAGTGTAAGTGCCATGCAGTATTCTAGTAATACATAGCATTTCCGCTTCTTCATTCATCATAATAACAACGACATCCCAGGCTAGGATGACGAGTGCAGCTTCCTCTTGCACCAACACCAGCAGGCAAGCTCCAAGGATGAAATGGACGCAACAGCAACAACTCTACCGTAGAAGCTGGACGATAGCCGGAAAACCAGGTGGACTGAAGTGGTGTAATCCATGGACTATACCCACTCTAGCCGGAATCCGTGGCAGACCATCAACCTGCTCTCAGAGAGAAGAACAACACCCCGCAGGTGTCCAGTGACAGCAGATGCCATTGCTTCTCAGCTTCTGAAAAATAGCCGCTTTCCAGAGGCAGATAGAAACTTCACAAAACTGCCTTTATGTGAGGTATCCTTTCCCTCCAGGCCAGCCAGCGTCGATACCAACCTCTCAGGAGACTTCACGAACAAGACCCGAGATACTCAAAGGAGAAGTAGAGGAGTTTAAGTATCTCCATGTTGTTCAACCTCTACATTCAGGAATCAAATTGAATTGAAATATTTATTTCAAACCTGCACAGTACAACTAAAAACAGTTTTTGTTTTTTTTACATGTTGGCAAAGATATTTATGCAAGACTTGAAAAGGGGTTGGATGAAGCAGCTGCTTATAATAACCCAACCCCTCTCACTCATTCCACATTTGCCATAAACAATATAGTACAAAAACAATACTCTATAAACAAGACAAGAAAAACTCCTGTACACTAACAATACCATGAGACAAGACAAGACAAAACACACACATGCACACACACACACACACGGGCCCAAACACTCTCCGACCATACACCTCTCTTCCATCGCTCTGTGCTGAGGGCATCACTCTCTTTCCTCATCGTACTTCTTTTTTAAACAGTGTTTTAAATTGAATCATGCTAGAACACGTTTTTAACTCGTCCCCTAAGTTGTTCCACAGAGTGACTCCACGCACTGAAATGCACATTG
Organism: Nerophis ophidion; assembly: GCF_033978795.1. Lineage (NCBI taxonomy): Eukaryota > Metazoa > Chordata > Actinopteri > Syngnathiformes > Syngnathidae > Nerophis > Nerophis ophidion. The sequence goes on from NC_084616.1 coordinate 53,516,786, forward strand.
ATTTTAAAGTGGTTCTAAATTAAGGCAAATATAATTTGTTGTTTCCTCTTAAACTGTAACTATGGTGATCATCTCTGTCATGGAATAGGTTCTGTATATTGGATGGTAGAGAGTTTTGGGATGCCCTAAACATAATTTGAGCAGTTTTAAAATTGATCACATCGTTCAGTTTAAGTTGCTTTAAGTTCATAAATAGTGGATTTGAATGATGTCTGTAGTGAACATTGGAAACAATTCTGATGGCCTTTTTCTGCAGAGTGACTAAAGGTTGTAGATGTGATTTATAACAATTTCCCCAGACTTCAACACAATAGGTTGAATATGACATGATAAATGAATGATATAATAACAGCAGAGCATTGGTGTTCAATAAATGACATGATCTCCTCATCATTCCAACACATTTAGCAACTTTTTTCCTCAGGTAACTTATATGAGGCTTCCATGAGATATTTTCATCTATTACTACTCCTAAGAAAGAATTTTGATGAACATATTCTATTGGTGTATCATCAATAACAATCCCGATCGGTATATTACTTTTGCGATTGCTAAAGAACATTATTTTGGTCTTCTTTAAATTCAAAGACAATTTGTTCGCATTAAACCAAGTTTTTAACTTGATCATCTCCTCAGTTACAGAAGTCAGAAGTTGCTTCACGTCGTCACCTGCACATGTAATTTTTGTATCATCAGCAAAGAGGATGAATTTCAGCAGCGTTGATACTTTACATATTTCATTAATATATATTATAAATAGTGTGGGTCCCAGTATCGACCCCTGGGAGACTCCACAGGTTATGTTCATGAGTGTAGATTGATGTTGGTCCATCTGAACAATCTGCTGTCTCTCATTTAAGTAGCTTTCCAGCCACTTCCCTGCCAATCCCCTTATGCCATAGTTTTCCAGTTTATTTACCAAAATCTGGTGGTCAATGGTATCAAAAGCCTTTTGCAGGTCAATAAAAATTCCTATAACAAATGTATTCTTCTCGATACCATTAGTAATGTTCTCTAATAAATTAATTAAAGCTAACGAAGTTGATCTATTTTGTTGAAACCCATATTGACAATCAGATAATAATTTGTGCTTTTCAATGAAGCCACGAAGTCTATTATCGAATAATGTTTCCAATATTTTTGTTAACTGTGGCAAAAGGGAGATGGGCCGGTAATTAGTGAAGTGATATTTGTCTCCAGATTTGAAGATGGGGATGACTTTCGATAGTTTCATTTGTGAAGGAAATTGTCCAAGTCGAAAAGATAAATTGCAGATGTGTGTGAATGGTTTGATGATTTCTTCTGCTACGTTCCGGACTGTCCTCATGTCGAGGTCATAGATGTCACGTGATGTTTTGTTCTTGCTTTTCTGAATGACCTCCAAGACTTCCTTTTCGACAGTCGGAGTAAGGAACATCGAATAAGAATTTTTTTCAATAAATTCCATGGGCTGTTCATGATCAATTGGTATATTATTTGCCAGCTTAGGCCCAATATTAACAAAAAACATTGAAGCCGTCAGCAATCATTTTCTTGTCAGTTATGATTAGGTCGTTCTCAACAAAAAACTCCGGATAACAGGGACTATTTGAACCATGCCCAATAATTGTATTTAATACCTTCCAAATTCCCTTTATATCATTTTTCTTTTGGATTAATAGTTTGGCGGTGTATTCTTTCCTGCTTGCTCTTAATATGCTGGTTAATTTATTTTTATATGTTTTGTACTTTTGTTATGTTTCTATGGTTTGTTGCCTAAAAAAAGTCCTATATAAATAATTTTTCTTTTTGCAAGCGTTCGCAAGCCCTTTGGTTATCCATGGAGTTTTTTTGGAGTTACTTATAGTGCATTTTTTGATGGGGCAGTGTGTATCATAAAGTGAGAAAAAAATGTAATGAAATAAATTATAAGCTGCATTTATATCTGACGTTTGAAAAACAGAATCCCAGTTTTGTTTCGCTAAATCATTTTTAAGTGCTGTTAATGATTGTTCTGTTGTTGCTCTTTGATAATATTCACTGTTTACAGGTTTGGATGTTTTGCAGTTATTATTGTACACCATGAACACCGGTAAATGATCACTGACGTCACTCACTAACAAACCTCCAGTTACAGTCTGATCCACAATGTTACAGAATATGTTGTCAATAAGTGTGGTGCTGTGTGTTGTGATTCTTGTGGGTCGTGTAATCAGTGGGAATAAGCCCATGGAGAACATGGTGTCAAGAAATTCTGCTGTGCGTTTGTGTTTATTAGGATTCAAAAGGTTGATATTAAAGTCACCGCATACTATGTATTTTTTGTTCCTCTTAAATAATTTTTCCATCCATTCAATAAATATTGTCAAGTCGGATCCTGGTGTTCTATAAATGCAGGTTACAATAATGTGTTTCCTATTTGAAAATGATAATTCCACAGTGACGCATTCAAAGATATCCTCAACAGCTAAACACATATCATTTACAATACTACAGTTGATATGTTTGTCCACATACAGAGCCACACCTCCTCCTCTCTTGGTTTTACGGTTGGTGCAAAACATTTCATACCCATTTAATTCAAACTCATTGCATGTATTCTCATTCATCCATGTCTCTGAAATACCTATAATATTAAATGGAGATTTGAAATGACTCAAATAGTCCTGGATATCATCAAAATGAGAGTATAGACTCCTGCTATTAAAATGTGCCAGTGATATATTATCATCTTGCATAAATGTTTTATCAAATGTAACATCAGTATAATATAAACAATCATTGTTGGTGTTTTGAGGAGCATTTCTATCTGGATCCAATCCGCTCATAAATCTTTGTGATTTGTAGTTGCTGTGGTCTGAGAAATAGATTGATTCCAAATTTTGGGAATTTATCAAATCTTCATTTTCCTCTATTTCACTATCAGAATTATGCATATCGAGTTATCTCAGGGACATGAAAAAAGGAAGAGGGTGCGTGATCATGGTCAGATAAATGATTACTTTGTTCATGAAACATGAACAAGAGACGAGGGCATATGGTCAAGGACTGTGGGCCACAGACACACAACACAAACATGCACACAACAACTCAACCATTTAAATAAACACATAAACAATAACTCATCCACACACACAGAAACATACACTCACAAATTGCAGGCAGTAAAATAAACATGGAAAAACAAAAAGCTCCCCCCAAGAGCTTCTAAATATCCGATCACAAAAGTAAAAAACCAAAGAAGTAATATTAACAAAATATATACATATACGTATACATACACACACACATATATATATATATATATATATATATATATATATATATATATATATATATATATATATATATATATATATATATATATATATATACACATATGTATGAGGTGTGGCAAGTATCACATATTCAATATGGAACAACTTCAAAATTCTAAAATAATTTCCTAAATAATTTCCATTCATCACACCATTTTCTCAGCGAGGTTCGGAAAAGAAAACAGAAAAAAAGCAAAAACAGTCACGTGGCAACATGAAGCGACAACGACTCAGGAAGTAAACAGGTCCATGCCTCCACGACCTCCTGGATACAACATCGAGAAAGTACGGTTATGCGGACGACTTGGCCATCATGCTCAGACAGCCAACATGGAAGGAAATCTAAGGAAATCTGGTCTAAATCTAGACATAGGCATCCTGGCAGACTACCTCCAGAGGTGGCACCTTCAGCTCAACGTGGGTCAGACAGTGTCAGCAGCTTATCACCTCAACTACAGGGAAGCAGGAAGGGAACGGGATGTGTAGGTTGGCAACAACCGTCTGGAATTTCAGCAAGCCCCCAAGTATCTTGGCGTACGCTTGGACCGGATACTCTCCTACAAGCAACACCTGGATGAAGTGAAGACCAAGGTTACAGCAAGGGTCATCCACCACCTGGCAGGTTCGACTTAGGGTGCCTCCCCCCAGACACTACACATATCTACACAAGCCCTGGTCCTACCTGTTGACGAATACTGTGCCCCTGCCTGGAGCCGACGTCCACATGTGAATAAGTTAGATATTGTCATCAACAGCGCCCTCCGGACAGTCACTGAATTTCTGAAACACACCCCCCGTGTCCCACCTGCCAGTCCTAGCTGGAAAATCCCCAGCCAGTCTCCGACGGGACACAGCTACTCTTGCTCTGGCAAGAAAAGCCTGGAAGTACAACTGGCTCATCCTGCACAAAACCACAGCAACACTGACACTACCATGCAGGCTCAAGTCCTGCCACCCTACAAGGTGGCAGAAAAGATGCTACAGTCTATTCCTGAGGACTTGTCCAGAGACGCCTGGATGGCTGCATCCTGGAAACAGACCTGGGAGACCGCTGGCCCTTCCACCGATACATCCAGGACCCAGGAGGCGGTGTAATAAGAGAAGATCTATCACGTCATCTATGGACCTTGCTGAATCGCCTATATACTGGGGTTGGTCGCTTCAAGCCATCTCTGAAGAAGTGGTGCCTATCGGACAGTGCGGCATGCAAGTGTGGTGACCCTGAAATAATCATTGGCCACCCCCTACTCAGCCAACCTTCAGAAGCCGGCCTCTTCGATTTAGGACCGGAGACGAGGGTGTGGCTACACGACATGGAGTTGGCTATCTGATGATATATGAAAGAAAGAAAATAAATTCATCACTCCAAGTAACGTTTGTACGTTTTACAATACAACTAAAACAATTCATACTTACTAAACCGTCCTATGTGGGATTTCTGAAGGAGTGTTTTAATGCATGCTGTCATAATGTAATGGCATTGGCGAGTATGCTAACACATTTACGATTGTCTGTGCAAGTGTTATTAACTTACAAAGGCATACTTTTTGTATTGTTCCAGTTTCATAAATTTACCAAAACATCGCCCTTGAGTTTTTTAAATCTGTTTAGCTGATTGGAAAGCTAGCTTCCGCAGCTGGTGGGCACATAACGATGACTTCTGTTTTGTTTGATCAGCCGTTTTACCGCCGTGTTACAGACACAGTTTCGATTAAGGTATGTAAATAAACATTTACAGAATCTTATTGCGTAAATAACTCATTTCACAACGTACATATCTGTGGCTTATGGTCTGGTGCGGCTAATATGTGGAAACATTTTTTTTTTCATCTAAAAGTTAGTGGGCGCGGCTTATATCCTGGTGCGCTCCATACTATGGAAAAGTCGGTACATTGTTTGACCTATTTGCTTAATCCATTCCATGATTTAATTCCACGATGAGGTGGCGACTTGTCCAGGGTGTACCCCGCCTTCCGCCCGATTGTAGCTGAGATAGGCTCCAGCGCCCCCCGCGACCCCGACGGGAATAAGTGGTTGGAAGTGGATGAATGGATGGACACTATCTCCGCCCGAATGCAGCAGAGATAGGTTCCAGTATCCCCCGCCACCCCAAAAGGGACAAGCGGTAGAACATGGATGGATGGATGGATGGATTTGGTTTATGTCTTAAGTGTCATACATTTATCCAAATGTATGAAATAACATTTATCCCAAAGTTAATATTTCTTCTCCTTCTTTTTTCTTGGGTAGCAGGTTATAGTATGTTTTTTATATAATTTTAGCTTTTTGCAAATGTACTAAATCAATAAATTTCAATATTTTAGTTTTTTTAAATAAAGGCTTTGAATTTTCTCCATATCCAAAATTATATATTATTTTCACTGTCTTTTTTTGTAACACTGTTAATGAATGAAGTGTAGTTTTTTAATTATTTCATAATATTTCTTACAGTAAAAAATATGGAGTGATGGTTGGTCCTGAAGATATTTAGCTTTCTGCGATGAGGTGGCGACTTGTCCAGGGTGTACTCCACCTTCAGCCTGAATGCAGCTGAGATAGGCTCCAGCACCCCCCGTGACACCAAAAGGGACAAGCGGTAGAAGATGGATGGATGGAAGATATTTAGCTTTATACATTATTGAAGTGTTTCTTGCTACATTATGTTGTATGTTTTTAGGGCTGTCAATGTTAACCTGTTAACGCATGTGATTAATAACAAAAAAATATTGCATTGTTATATAGGTTATGGCTTAACCCTGAAGGCGTGATAATTGTTTCACGGTGGTCAATTTCGCTTCCAAACAGAACTTTGGATAAAACAGAGGTTAAAGCTATAGAATTATGGCAAAAAAATAATAATTTTAACAAAAAAACAACAAGTATGATAGTCATGATTGCAATAACTTTACATGTAATAAATTTTAATTTTTTATGGTTAAGTTTTTTACCTTTTTGGTCATTTTACCACCATTTTTGTGAAAAATAAAATGTTTGCAATGCAAAATGTAAAAATGCTCACATTCATTGGTGCAATATACAATTTTGACCAGCCTTTTAGGTCAAAGTATAAACATTTTGTAAATGTATCAATAAGTGCTTTATGTACATTATACTTGTGTAAGTTTTTTTTTTTTAACCTTTATTCTGTTAGCACAGTCAGACTGAATGTGGCACACCGCACTACTATTATAAAGGCGGGGATGTGCTGTGCTGTTCTCAGGTTGACGAGTCAAGAGGCCACTCATTTGAGGCTGTTAAAAAAAAAGAAGAGAGAACGCCTGTCACGTCGCAACAGCTGTTTGTAAATTGATGTTCCATCAATGATGTCGTTAACAACAACACAAGCAGATGAGATGTATTGTGGCTGCATGGATTGTTCCTGTTAGCTTTAGCTTTGTAGTGTTGTCTCTGTTTCGACATGGGAATTGTTAAGTTGAGGACAGTACAGTGTCGAGGATAAATGAGTGCTACGGGACACATTATTTTCCCAAACAAATGTTTCTTCTTCTCATAATGACAACATTTCCCTGACATTTATGTCAATTTACCTGATATTATTTTGCGTTAATCAGCAGATTCCATTTTGGTAACAAATTATGTGGCTCCGTCTGCAGTTATGTGAACGCGGAACTCACACGCCATCATTTGTTGATAACTTTGGTGATCATTGATTGTCAAGTAAAAAGTAACAACAATTGTGAAGTCCCAAACTTCTCGTAGAGATGCTTGGTTTTTTCCAATTTTTTTTGCTCCTCATCTGTTTCACCGTCACAAATTCCAGAATTTGCATGCACTAATCATTGTATTCCGATGATTATTTTTTCATAATTGTTAAAAGCCGTAATCAAAATTTAAATTTGATTAATTGTCCAGCTCTAAGTGAGGTAGCTGGTTGGTATTGCAGCGACAAATGTTCTCATCATAGGCACACATCGAGTTTAAAATACCATTTTGAAGCAAAACACATACTCGAAGATGGCGTCTGCAGCATGAATGCTACATTGACAACAAACAGAGAAGAACACTACGTTGACAGAGTTTACATGCGTCAGTGTTGTCAACACAAGTACCACAGTTAAGTTGAACATAAGTCTTTGCTAAAGGGACAGCCACCGCATGTCTGGCACCCAACATTGGTGAAGAACAAGATCTGGACGATGTCATTCCTATCACCAAAGCTGTTCCGTCATACAACACCTTGGAGAGGCACAAGTACAGCAAGGATAAACAAACTGTACTACACAAGCAAGAGCATCGTGTTGCAACTACTGGCTGAATGTGAATTTATTTTGCTTACTGGAGAACATTGGACATCTGTAAGTAATCACAATGAGCTGGGTTAGAGTTGTACCAAAAAAGAGATCAGCATTGTCATCTGAAAATGTATATAAAAAGCTTGTTTGTTTTCAGGGCATTCGATTGACTGCAGCTGGACTGTTTGGTTTGTCGTAGAATATTTTTCACCACTCATTCAAGGATTTATCAGTTCATGTTCATAGACTTAGATTGTTCAGATCTAGTCTTACACTTAGATTGGTCAGATGTAGTCTAGCAGCTGGTGCCAAAACCCCAATTATTTATACTTCAACACAAGGAATGTGGGCCTGGGCAAAGATGGTTGTAGTGAGAAAAACATCTGTTTAGATGCAAACGACCAATCCCACTATAGTGAATTATATTTATATAGCGCTTTTTCTCTAGTGACTCAAAGTGCTTTTACTTAGTGAAACCCAATATCAAATTTTTACATTTAAACCAGTGTGGGTGGCACTGGGAGCAGGTGGATAAAATAGCGAAAGTGAAACCGCTTCTGTCAGGACATGATCTCGAGAAATTAATTCACGCCTTTATCTCGACTCGTTTAGACTACTGCAATGCCCTGTATGTAGGCCTTAGCCAGGCGTCCCCCGCCCGCCTGCAGCTCGTGCAGAACTCTGCTGCTCGTCTGCTAACACAGACCCGCAGACGTGAGCACATCACCCCTATATTAGCGTCCCTTCACTGGCTCCCTGTGCGTTATCGAATCAATTTTAAACTCCTATTTGTTTTTAAATGTCTAAACAACCTCGCGCCAACATATCTCTCCGACCTCCTTCAGCCTTACTGCCCCACCCGCTCCCTAAAATCAGCCGATCAGCTGCTACGGACGGTCCCTGACACAAGGCTGAAGTTTAGAGGTGACAGAGCTTTCGCCGCTGCTACTCCCAAGCTCTGGAACGACCTACCTCTGAGTGTTAGACAAGCCTCCTCTCTTCCTGTTTTTAAATATCTCTTAATAACATACTTTTATTCCTTGGCTTTTAAAACTGAGTGATATCCATCCTGCAATGGCACCCCATTATACACCTGCTGTGAACCTGTTTTTATGTTTTACTTATTTATTTTTTATCACGTTCTGTTTGTGTTGTGTTGTTTGCTCGGTTCTCGTATTATCTTTTAACCTGCCCATTGTACAGCACTTGGCTACCCCTGTGGTAAATTTTAAATGTGCTTTATAAATAAAGTTGATTTAATTCAGTTGCATACAAATAACACAAAGGAGCATTTGTGACCAGATTGTTTTGAACTCCAGTTATTTGTTGGAGGCTAAATCGCAGACTATTTTAGGAATAGTTAAAAGGACAGTGTTGTAGATTGGTAGTAGGTGGTGTCACAGACACAACACAACATGAATTTAATGAACACAACATCTCAGTACACTTAAAAACTGGCAACACCCTGAGACAGAGACTGGTGCATCCTAAAGACACCTTACACCCACAAAAGCAATCTGGTGTATGATATCCAGGGTAATGATGACTGATTAATATATTGGGGACATAAAACAATCACTAAGCCAAAGTATGGCACAGCATAGACAGGCAAACTCTTCAGGCCAAAACTCTTTCTACCTGCATCTCAAGGAGAATGATTACCTCTTTGAGAACAAAAATGTCCAGATTCTGAACAGGGAGAATGGATAGTACAAAAGAGGACTGAGGGAAACCATCCCTGAACAAAGGAGGTGTTCTGTGACACCACCTCTGCCACATACTGTACAACACTGTGCTTTCAACCATTCCTAAAGACTCTGCAATTTAGCCTAATAACAGGAGTTAAAACATACTGGTCACAGAAGGTGACCAGAATGCCATTTGTGCAATTTGTTCACAACTGATTTATATGCTAACGTGGGAGGTTCCGTCTATTTTACAGTGATAGTTCTGTCACTCAATACCTCAGTGACATTGAGAGGAAATTCTACTTCAATGACTGTAGTTGTCGTTGACAGTAGGATTGCTTATTTGCATCGCAACAGTTGTTTTTCTCACTACAGTGGGGAGAAACCATTTTTCACTAGACTCTTTGTGTTGAAGTATAAATATTTGGGGTTTTGGCACAAGTTGCTAGATTACATCTGACCAATCTGAGTCTTAGACTAAATCTGTCCATCTAAGTCTATGAGCATGAACTGATGGAGCTACTTGTATGAGAGGCAAAACGTCTTCCAAGACAAACCAAACAATCCAGTTGCCCTTTATTGAATGCCTTGAGGATACAATGATCTGGATAAATGAGAACATTCATAGATAAGCTTGTCTGTTTAAACTAGTAGAGTAAAGAAGAGTAAACACTGACTTAAATAGTACAGTATGTTACGTTGTTTATGAATGCGTTTACTACATTATCGATGTGTAACGGTTCTTTGCAATAATATTGCAAATCATTTGAAAATATTCACTTAATTTTTACTATACCTAGTGTCACCAAGTTTTGGACAAATCAAAGACATGCAGTTCAGCAAAATATGGAAAAATGTTCTTGTATGACAATCCGACTATCAAATTACATTTGTATTCAAATATTGGGGGTATTTTCTAAAGTAAGGTAATGTATGCAAGCAAATAATAACCTGTGATTAATCATGATCATTCAACAGTTCAAGAGGGTGATTAATCTGAAATAAAATAAAAAAATCACTTGACAGGCCAAATTTTTTCATATGAGATTTCCAGTTCATTTTATCATCTATTATTACATGTAAAAAAAATCACCCTTTCCGTGTCTACTCCATCTATTTGTATTTGTGTTTGTCTTTCTCTTAAGCTGTTACCAAATTGCTTTATTTCAGTTTTACTTGGATTCAAGGATCAAAAAATATTTGTGATTTGTTTATGTCTTCTGTTATTATTTGTATGAGCTTCTGCGTGTTCTCTTCTGAACAAAACACAGTTGTATCATCTGCAAAAACTACTAACTTTAAAAGGGAACTGCACTTTTTTGGGAAATTTTCCTTTCGTTTACAATCATTATAATACACATGATGACGAATGATATTTTTCTTTTATGCGTTCTAATTATTAAATAAGTTCGTTCAAAAGTCTGCTTAAAACGGAGCCTTTGTGAGCCGTTCAGTTCCATCTATAAAGCCCCTAAAAAACATCCAAACACCCCATTTGGGTTTTTCTAGACATGCTGTAAATATACAAACCCCCGTTTCCATGTGAGTCTGGAAATTGTGTTAAGCGGAATACAATTATTTGCAAATCATTTTCAACCCATATTCAGTTGAATATGCTAGAAAGACAACAAATTTCATGTTCAAACTGATACAAATTTTCTTTTTTGCAAATGATAATTAACTTTAGAATTTGATGCCAGCAACACGTGACAAAGAAGCTGGGAAAGGTGGCAATAAATACTGATAAAGTTGAGGAATGCTCATCAAACACTTATTTGGAATATCTCACAGGTGTGCAGGCTAATTGGGAACAGGTAGGTGCCATGATTGGGTATAAAAACAGCTTTCCAAAAAATGCTCAGTCTTTCACAAGAAAGGATGGGGCGAGGTACACCCCTTTGCCCAAAACTGCGTGAGCAAATAGTCAAACAGTTTAAGAACAAGGTTTCTCAAAGTGCAATTGCAAGAAATTTAGGGATTTCTAAATCTACGGTCCATAATGTCATCAAAAGGTTCAGAGAATCTGGAGAAATCACTGCACGTAAGCGGCATGACCGGAAACCAACATTGAATGACCATGACCTTCGATCCCTCAGACGACACTGTATCAAAAACCAACATCAATCTCTAAAGGATATCACCACATGGGCTCAGGAACACTTCAGAAAACCACTGTCACTAAATAAAGTTTGTCGCTACATCTGTAAGTGCAAGCTAAAACTCTACTAAGCAAAGCGAAAGCCATTTATCAACTACATCCCAAAACGCCGCCAGCTTCTCTGTGCCTGAGATCATCTAAGATGGACTGATGCAAAGTGGAAAAGTGTTCTGGGGTCTGTCGAGTCCATATTTCAAATTGTATTTTGGAAATATTCGACATTGTATTATCCAGACTAAAGGGAAAGCAAACCATTCAGACTGTTATTGACGCAAAGTTCAAAAGCCAGCATCTGTGATGGTATGGGGGTGCATTAGTGCCCAAGGCATGGGTAACTTACACATCTGTTAAGGCACCATTAATGCTGAAAGGTACATACGGGGTTTGGAACAACATATGCTGCCATCTAAGCGCCGTCTTTTTCATGGACGCCCCTGCTTATTTCAGCAAGACAATGCCAAGCCACATTCAGCACGTGTTACAACAGCGTGACTTTATAAAAAAAGAGTGTGGGTACTTTCCTGGCCCGCCTGCAGTCCAGACCTGTCTCCCATCGAAAATGTGTGGCGCAATATGAAGCGTAAAATACGACAGTGGAGACTCCGGACTGTTGAACAACTGAAGCTCTACACAAAATAAGAATGGGAAAGAATTCCACTTTCACAGCTTCAACAATTAGTTTCCTCACTTCCCAAAGGTTTATTGAGTGTTGTTAAAAGAAAAGGTGATGTAACACAGTGGTGAACATGCCCTTTCCCAACTACTTTGGCACGTGTTGCAGCCATGAAATTCTAAGTTAATTATTATTTGCAAAAAAAAAATAAAGTTTATGAGTTTGAACATCAAATATCTTGTCTATGTAGTGAATTCAATTGAATATGGGTTGAAAAGGATTTGCAAATCATTGTATTCTGTTTATATTTACACCTAACACAATTTCCTAACTCATATGTAAACGGGGTTTGTAAATGTTATCTAGTAGTGGCCAAATTTATAACATTTATTTTTTACGTAGTTTGATCATTTTAAGCATATGCGGCGCATTCATTTTAAAAACGCATCACAACATTTGCCTTGTTTTTTCTTCATCACTGATTTCTGCTCACTGCAGAATATATGAGATCCAACAAACATAATAAAATATCGCCTCCTGTACAATGTCTGCTGTAGATTCCGACTGCTAGGATGTTCATATATTCCCTATTAGATGAAACATGTCTCAAAATCCTTGCAATGAAGCGGGTTGGGGAACAAGAGCTTTTTGTGTCATCCTCACCAGTTCCATTTCCGAAAAGGCTGTCAAAGTGTCCCAACTTTTCGGATTACCTACTCAGACGTCTCATGTCCAGGTGACATGTATGATTATGTATGCACAATAAACTTACAGGGAGCAGGGAAGTGAGGAAACAGCAGATCACTCGATGATGTAAACATAGGCACACATGGCAGTGATCATGGCAACACTATAAAGAGTTTGCCTATGTTTGCGCTAACACGAACAGTATCACTAATACTTGGTTAATATTCAAGTCACTTTTTGAATAGTTATCGGATTTAATGGGCGGAATAGTGGAGCTCCCACTGGGTTTGCTGTAAGCAGACTTATTTAAAAACATCTTCCTTGTACTTTCAACAGCATCCTGAACTGGATCGTGTTAATACATGACATATTTGCATAATCCATTCCATAATTTAATTCCACATAGTGATATGCTAAAGGTTTTTAGTGTTGTACGTGCACAAAAATGGTTTAAATTAGATTTTTCTCTGAGCTTATAGTTCTCCTATTTTGTCGACAATTGTTATACATTCTTGAGTAGCAGGTTATAGTTTGCTTTGTACATAATATTAGCTGTTTGTAAATGCACCAAATCATTGCTTTTGAACATGTTTGCTTTATTAAATAAAAGGTTTGTATGTTCTCCATATCTAAAGTTATGTATTATTCTAAGCGATCCTTTTTGTAGCACGGTTAATGAATGTAATGTCTTTTTGTTGTTATTTTCCCCCATATTTCTGCAAAATAACTCAGATATGGTAATACTTGCAAGCAAAAGAGAATATGAAGTGATTTTGCTCAAATACATATTTTGCCTTATTCATTATTGAAGTATTTTTCCCACCTTATGTTGTGTGTTTTCTCCATACTTGCCAAGCTTGAGATCTCCAATTTCTGGAGGTGGGGGGCGTGGTTGGGGGCGGGGCGGGGCGTGGTTGGGGGCGTGGTTAAGAGGGAAGGAGTCTATTTACCGCTAGATTCATAGATTCACCAATTCAAGTATTTCATATATATATATATATATAAAATATAAAATAAATACTTGAATTTCAGTGTTCATTTATTTTCACATTTACACACACATAACACTCATCTACTCATTGTTGAGTTAAGGGTTGAATTGTCCATCCTTATTTTTCTAACCCTATGTATGTACAGTAGATGGCAGTATTGTCCTGTTTAAGAGTGTCACAACATTGCTTTTTGGTAGACGAACTGCTTTACGGTAGATGAAAACAGACTGCTGTTGTTAAGTGTTGTTACCGCACTGGGAGGACGTTAATGAAACTGCCTAACAATAAGCCCACATAAGAAACCAAGAACTCGCCCTCAATCATTCTACAGTTATTACGTCATTGGGCAGACACGTTCTTTATACACGTCACTCAGGTCCACATGGAGCTGGAGGGGGCGTGGCCTCCAGCTCCGCCTGAATTTCAGGAGATTTTCGGGAGAAAATTTGTCCCGGGAGGTTTTCGGGAGAGGCGCTGAATTTCGGGAGTCTCCCGGAAAATCTGGGAGAGTTGGCAAGTATGGTTTTCACATGATAATTTCAGTTAATTTTCACCTAAACATTTGATTTATTTTACGCTGTCAATATTGCCTCCGTCTATTTGTATTTGTGTTTGACTTTCCCTTCTACTGTAACAAGTTAGCATTATTTTATTTTTACTGAGATTCAAAGATAGACTTTTTTTTCAAACTGTTTATTTAATGTATTTATTTCTTCTTTTAATATTTGTATTAGCTTCTGTGTGTTCTGTCCTGAACAAAAAGCTGTTTTGTCGTCTGCAAATAATACTAACAAGTTGGGATTTCTATCCATGATGTCAGTCAAATCCTGAAATGACTCGGTATCTGGAATCCATTCCAACTGATTTGGTCCAGTATTTCCAAATTAATTATTAAAACATTCAACTACTTTACTCACGTTGTCATTTTTAACATTTCTGTCAGAGAAGTATTGAGGGTAATCATTCTTAGCCCCATTTTAATGATACTATCTAACATGTCCAGAGTGCTTTAATGTTGTTTTTGTCCCTGTCTAATAATTGACTGTAATATTCTTTCCTACATGTCCCTGAGATTCTGATTGGCTTGTTTATGTACGTTTTGTACTTATTTTCTGTGTCTACAGAGCTTTTAGGTCTACTTAGACTAAATTGTTAAATGCCTTTCGTCTTTACTTTTGTTGCATTTCTTACAGAATTTTATACAAATAGATTTAATATGTGAGACCAAGAACCCGAAGTCGTGACCACATGGAAGCCAGTAAGTTTTAAATATTGAATCCTCTGTGCCTTTTTGAGAAGCATTCACCAAATTGACCTTGAAAGATGAGCCAGACTCAGCTGGGTGGACCTGAAACTGGTCCAAAGTGTCGAAGTGGAGCTGATTCCAACCCCTACTGTTCACAGAACAACTTACCCAGATTCAACCAAACATGGTAATAATTTCTACAATGTAGAGATATAAATGTTGTTGTTGTCTATAACTATTTCATTATATTAGATTAGATTAGACATATGATAATATTACACATTGATCGATGATTGAAAATGGATCTTTAAAGTTGAGTGATTTTTTTTTTTCTGGCAAAACTGTTAGAGCAATACATCTTCTGGTAAAAAAAAATGTGTGATCCTTCTGGTCTCAGTGTGTGAGCTCTAAACTCAGTGAAAGCCATGCATATTAATGATCTGGGCGAACGAAACACCTCTAGATCTGATTATTACAGTGTAATTGGTGTTACTGTTATGATGACATTAGTAATTGCTTTGGTTTTTAAAGTAATACAATGTTGCCAATATGGCCAAATGTGACAACACAATGTGCTATTTTTTAAAGAGTGTTACTCTCGTGGGGGTGGTGGGGGGGTGGGGGGGAATAATCACATTAACTATGTGTACCGAGTACCGGTATATTTTAGTATTTCCTTCTAATTGGATTGATCCTCCTGGACCGTGAAGATTCTGGGCAAATGATACAACGTCCCATATTTTTTCTTCCAGTTTATTTTGACATTTGTTACATTCTGTTCAGCTGCCGCTGCATACACATTACAAATAATCTTGTAAAAAAATAAGAAGCAACACCACACAAAAGTTTGTGACACAACATTTCTTCAAAAGTTTCAAGTGAACACCACTTAATGGGAAGGCACTTTTTTGGAATGTTGCCAAGACATGACGACATACCTACCTCTGCTCAACCGTGCACTTTGCCGGATTGGCGGTGAGCCCTGCCTGCCTCAGGGACTCGAGCACCGCCCCCACCCTCTGCACATGCTCCACCCAGCTGCCACTCTGAATGATGACATCACTGCCCCACCTCCATTAGAGGACATTCCCGTTTAAATGACCGGGGTGCCCACAGCTCCAGCACGTCTGCCGAGGCGTTCGAGGAGCCGTCTGCGGGGGAAGCACAGCATCTTCAGCGGTCGGGGCCTGTGAGGCAGAGGAAAAAGATGGATTATTAATCCGGTGCCGTGGAACCGGCAAACCCGTCTTGGCCTGCGGCTTGTGCAGCCTGATCGGCGCTGGTGCTGGCACTCGGCCGAAGTCCTCTCAGACACAGTCCCCTCCCCCTTCCGCGTCTTGCAGAGCACCGCCAGGTAGTCCTCGGCAAAAACCACCGCTACTGCCAGGTCTTTGGGGCGGTGATAGCGGATCTAGGCCGATGTTCGCGCCGGGATCGCCTCCAGGAACTACTCTAGGATTACCAGCTCCACCACTCAAACACTACTGTTTTGAACTACACCTGCGGCTGATCAAGGAATGATTGCAATGCAGTGCTTTTAAGGGCCAGCGAGCATGGCAGTAAGAAGAGCGTTGAAGGAGAGACAAAGCCAAATGTGATCAGCTGCAGAGGAGAAGAGCGAGGAGAAGATTGTTGCGTGAAAGCCAACCAAGGTTGGAGCAACAACGAGGACCCCTGACCTGGACCTTTGAGGAGGGTGACCAACCCTACGAGGACCGTACCACAGGAGGGGTGAGGCCTAACTGTGCTGCAGAGACATTGCTGCTGCAATCCCCCTAAAATCCCTAATTAAATCTTCGTTTTACATTTATCTTGATCTACGTTGCACTTCTTGTCATACCCCGTAGAGAGCCCCCCTCTAACTGGATAGGACTGTCCAGCCTTTCGACTACTGTGGAGAGAGACACAGGAAAGACGAACCAGACTACCTCAGAAACAGAGAAGTAAAACTCGAGTCCGCCCACAAGACTTACTCTCTCCAACCGATGCTCTTCTAGGGATGGCAGACGCCCAAGCTGAGACGGAGTATGGCCCAGAGACGAGCGAGGAGAATGCAGCCCCAGGAAGTATACCGGCTTCCACTGCCAAAGGACCCAGGAACCCAGGAGCTGCCTCCTCTCACAGGCAGTACGGTACCGCCCAGTTAGAGGACCTTACCCTGGTCAATGCCTTGAGGAATTTGCAGGTATTAGAGGGTATAGTACAAGGCGTTAAAATAAGTCCCATATACCCCTATTTCGCAGTTAACCGGGGGCTAATATACCAGATGACAAAGAGAAATGATGAGGTACATGAGCAACTTCTCGTACCGCAACCCTACCGGGCTACCATTTTGGACTTAGCCCCCACACACCTGCTAGGGGGTCACATAGGGGTAGAAAAACTAAGGAAATAATCTTACAACGGTTCTTTTGGCCAGGGGTACCCAAGGAGGTAGAGAACGACTGTCGGTCTTGTCCTGAGTGCCAACAGGTGGTGCTAATGCCCACATACAGAAACCCCCACATTCCCTTCACCTATTATTGAGACCCCTTTTCAGAGGCTTGGTCTGGACAAAGTGGGGCAGTTACTAAAAAGGGCAAGGGGACACCAGTACATTTTGGTTATGCTTAACTATGCTATTCAGTTTCCAGAGGCCATTTCCCTCAGGAAGGCTACAACCAGATAGATTGCAAGGGAACTGTTCATGCTCACCAGCAGGGTGGGAATATGGAAGAAGATACTGATGGACCAAGGGAGTTCCTTTATGTCCAAGGTCATGAAGGACTTATGTGCCCTGCTCAAGGTCAAGCAGCTGAGGACCTTGATCTACGACCCACAGATGGGTTGGTAGAGCGCTTCAACAAGAGGCTCAAGTCCATCATGAAGAAGATGATCAAGGAAGATGGGCGAAACTGGGATCAACTGCTGCCATAGCTGCTGTTTGCCATGAGGGAAGTACCCCAATCTTCTGTTGGCTTTTCACTCTTTAAGCTCTTGTACTCCTACAGACCCCGGGGATTGCTGGATGTCGCCAAGGAGGCCTGAGAAGAGCAGCCGTGCCTGCAACGTACCCTCATTGAGCATGTGGGGACATGAGGTAGAAGATGAAGGCTATTTACCCCATAGTGCGAGAACAGATGGAAACGGCCCAACGGCATCAGGAAGCCTCCTATAATTGACCTGCCTATCCACAGGAGTTCAAGCCCGGAGACAGAGTGTTGGTCTTGGTGCCAAACGTCGAGTGCAAGCTCCTGCCCTCCTGGCAGGGGCCGTTTAAGGTCATCGAGCGCATGGGAGAGGTAAACTACAAGGTGAGGCAACCGGGTAAGAGGAAACCCAAACAGATCTACCATGTTAACCTCCTGAAGAAATGGCATGCTATGGAGGCGCTGTTCAGCTGTCTTCCCCCCAGAGAGTCTAAGGAACTAGTACAAGAAGAAGTTCATATTGGCCCAACTTTGTCCCCACACCAATGCCAGTTGACCCTCGAACTGGTTGATCACAATCAAAACGTTTTTTCCTCCCTACTTTGACACACACAGGTGGTCCAACATGAAGTACGCACCATCCCTGGCAAAACGGTACACCAGTGTCCATACCTGGAGCCAGACGCCCGCAAGGTGACTATTCAGGAGGAGGTAAAGAAGATGTTGGAACTAGGAGTGATTGAGGAGTCCCAAAATGCCTGGGCAAGTCCCATTGTACTGGTTCTGAAGCCAGACGGATCAATACGATTTTGTAATAATGATCTGAAGTTTAATGAGGTGTCTGAATTTGATGCGTATCCAATGCCTCAGGTCGATGATCTAGTTGACTCCCTGGGACATGCTCGCTTTATAACCACTCTCGACCTCACAAAAGGTTATTGGCAGGTGCTCCTGACACCTGCGTCCAAGGAGAAGACGGCCTTCGCCCCCCCCCCCGAGGGCCTCTACCAGTACAGAAAGCTCCCGTTGGGTCTTCAAGGGGCCCCCGCCACATTTCAGCGCCTTATGGACCAGATCCCCGATCTCCATAAGAGGTATCCAGCAGCATATTTGGATGATGTCGTCGTACAAAGTCCGGACTGGAAAAGTAATTCACCCCGAGTTCAGGCTGTGGTTAACTCCCTTAGGAAAGCAGGTCTCATAGCAAACCCAAGGAAGTGCAGGTTGGTGTTTGACGAGACCAATTACCTGGGCTACAGTATAGGACGGGGCCCTGGTGAAGCCTCAGTGAGCGAAGCTGCGGGCCATACAGGATTGGCCGCAGCCCCTCACTAAAAAGCAGGTGAGATCGTTTTTAGGCCTGGCTGGCTACTATAGACGCTTTGTTGTCGACTTTGCTGCTATAGCGACCAAAAAACACTCCCAATTGGTGAAATGGAACCCAGAGGCTGAGGCAGCCTTCCTTAACCTGAAATGGGCGCTGTACTCCAGCCTGATTCTGGTCGCAGGCAGGGGGCCCGAGACAAGTACTTGATGCAGAAACATCTTTCTAGCAAGATTGCAAGTTTTAACTATGCTCCTCCTGGTAATTTGTCTAATCCTAGTGTCATTGGAGCCGACGTATACAACTATGACGCGTAGCTAGTGGTGCGATTAGCCTGGTGTACGCGTTTACTAAGCCTGTTGCAAGTCAACTCGCTAAGATTAGCTTCAATTTTGGGTGCTCGGACCCCAGAAATACACTTATTTATGGCTGGTTTATTAAGCTGTATATTCCGGGTGATGAAGTACCCTATGACTAAGATGTGGTGTCCGGTAGACTGGGGTGTAGGACTAGCTAAAAGGCCAAATCCGTTATGCCTCTAAACTGGTTCACTGTGACTTGTAAGCCGCTTAGGACTGCTACAGCTAACGCTAGCAAACGGCCCTCTAGTAGAGCCAACCTAAACACGAGAAAGGAGCACAAAGAACAGTAAGCCAAACTCACGTTGATCTTTTACAGAGTCAAGTTTTTGCCATCTTCAGAGCGCTGTAGCTTTGGACCGGGACTAGCTTAGCTTCCAGATGCCCGACTCGGTGGCGGCATGCTGGGTTGGATACTGGCCCAGTGTTGCGCCACGGCCAGCTGGTGGGACAGTGTGTCAGCGTGTCTGTGATCCCCTCTCTTTATTTTTTATTTTTTTCTTCCCTTGGGAGGAGGCTATGCATGCTGCTGGATGTTCCATCTCCATCGTTGGGGTCTCCAAAGGGATAGGCCGTGTGGTTCCCGTGGCCCCGTGCTCAGAGGTCCTGCCGCGGCCGACTTGAATGGGGCGACCCGGGGCTTGCACAAGCGACCTCTCAAGCGAGGTGTCTCTGGAACCCTCGGGCCAGGGCGTCCCATCTTTCTGCCCTCGTGGTGTGTGGTCTTTTGCTGGCTTTGGGGCTGGTTGTCTCCTGCTTCTCTCGTGCCTTTTCCTCGGCCGGGCAGTCTGTCCACAGCCTGCCTTGCTGCACAGTGGGCCCGGTTTTGGGGGGTGCTGTCGCTGGCTGGCCTGGCTGTGTGGGGTCGGTAGTCCATAGGTACGACACCTGCTGTTCTGGGTGGGGCTTTTTGGGTGGTTCGGGTTGTACTTAGGCTGCGGCACATACTGGAAAAAACTGTATTGTGCATGCAAATATACATGCATACGTACACACACGTTCATGTATTCATACATATGCACATGCATAGGTACATACGCATGCACATACATACATAAAAAATTATATACATCCACAAGTACATTCATTGTACAAACAAACATACATGCATGTTTTACAAACGTACATTCACATGCACAAATACATACATACACTCAGGCATTTAATCACATTTGATTAAACATGTGTCAAAATTTCTCCCTTCTGGGAAAAAAACAGGTAGAAACATGACACATTGCCAAGGCTTGACCTCCCCCCTTTGTTTGTGTCATGGCCTGTCATGTCAGATCATGCCAAGTTTTGTAATTTGTTGCATTAAATTGTACTTTTGCACTCCTATTTTGGTTTGACATGTTAGATCCATATGAACCATCTTAGGCTCTGAGTACCTCAGGGAGAGGTCTCCTGCTGGTCCCCAGAGTTAGGACAAAGCATGTTAAAGTTTTAAGCTCCTAAGATCTGGAATATTTTTCAAGGGTATTCGAGACAGACCTCAGTGTTGGCGATGTTCAAATTCAGACTAAAAACAGTTGGGGGTTTTCAACTTAACTTATTTTATCTACTATCACATTTGATTTTGAATTGTGATTAGTTTTATGATTTTTATTTCAATTTTTTATTTTTTTTGCTTTCCTGTAACTTTTTGGAAATTATGTTCTATTGTCTTAGTATGAAGTGTGCAATATAAATACACTTTTCTTGCCTATTGACACCAAAGTTTGTTCCCTTACTGTATTGAATTTGAACTGACCCATGTCCTCAAAACAGAGAAACATACTGTACACTGTAACATCCCTACACTAAATACTATAACCATCTGATGGATACAGCCCCTCTTGGTCACTGAGTAAACATTACCAACATCTCCTCACAAGAAACAGTACACTGTGCGTTAGTATGCTCGAGATGCAGACATGATGGTCAAAAGTAATTGGGACTTGTGTGGATTTTGGGGGGGGTTGTTAAATGACTATTATTTTTACCAGTCAGTGTTTGAAGCTCTGCTGAGCTAATTTACATGACATTAATAACATGAATTTTCATTGCGAGTATCTATCCAGTATGTGAAGAACTATATCATGCAATGTTCAGTTCGTAACCACAACTATCCTTATAGTGGACAACACAATTCTGATTCATGCATGACGTGATGAAAACACATTTTAAACATTCCAACTCATTCAGCACTGAAGTACATTAATCGTCGGCCTTGTGATGTGGTGAGAAGCGGGCAAAGGTGAAGACCAGGATGTGTTTCCATGGCGCTGCCTCCCCTAATTTGTCAGGCTTGTTTGCAATTCAGTGGATGTGTAAGCAGATCAAGTTTCTTACATGCCACAGAATTAACAACCTTTCCAATTAAGGCTTACATTCCCTTAACGAGAGGAAGGTATGCAGCAGATGATAGATTAGGGTTTTCAGGGGTGAGAACAGGCTAGGATGACTTTATGCTCCATCTGCTTGGCAACCTGATTTGACTCATCGTGGTCAAGACAAGCAGCTCTTATCCATGTATGGAATCAACTCTGTCTATAACACCTAAAAGAATAGATAATCTTATCATCTAATGTGAATCAGAATTTACTTAACTATCTATTCATTAAACGGATTGAGTACATACAAACGTTTTAGAAACTATTATGGAACAGAAATGGTTGGGATCAAATAAGACCTGCTTCTTTTTACTCCTTTAGAACATGCTGAAAAACTGGAAATACGTGATGTACAATATTGCATTTTTGAAATACAAAACAATAATATTGTAACCTTGAAAACTCTCTCTTAACCTATTCAGTCCTCTCTTTTAAGTAACAGCAGTACATCTTTCATTTCTACTACTTATTCCCTTTGGGGTCGCGGGGGGCGCTGGTGCCTATCTCAGCTACAATCGGGCAGAAGACAGGGTTCACCCTGGAAAAGTCGCCACCTCATCACAGGGCCAACACAGATAGACAAATAACATTCATATTAACATTCACACACTAGGGCCAATTTTAGTGTTTCCAATCAACCTATCCCCAGGTGCATGTCTTTGGAAGTGGGAGGAAGCCGGAGTACCCGGAGGGAACACACGCAGTCACGGGGAGGACATGCAAACTCCACACAGAAAGATCCCGAGCCCGGGATTGAACCCTGGACTACTCAGGACCTTTGTATTGTGAGGCAGACGCACTAACCCGTGCTGCCCAGCAGTACATCTTTTCATCTGTAATTTACTCCATTTCGTTTTAATGACACGGTCACAGTCAACATCATGTCCCTCTTGCTATAATGTCTGTGGTTATGGTGCTGCTGTAGTGACTGCAGGTTTCCCTCTTGTTTTCATGTGTTTTTTTGCCTTTTGGACCGGACCCCTTTGGACTGTGCTTTTCTTAATTTTTGCACTGCTTTTTGGTGCTTTTTTGTGAACTTCTGGATCTGCCTCGGGGGAGCCTTTCGGCCATGACCATGTTTGCACAAAGACTAGCTGCTGGTTCCCTGCCACCCAAGAGTCCACATGTGGAGACCGAAGAAGGTGCGGAGAAGGTGGCGAGGCTGTAGACATTGAACGTTGGTATGGACAAACTTCACAGGAAACTGGCTGAATGAGTGTGTAGAATAGAAGAATAGAGTAGAAAGTACTTTATTGATCCCTGGGGGAAATTCAGCACGTTACTGGCCTTCTGTACCAACTTGTCCAGTCTGTTTGCGTCCCTCACTCTCAGCCGGCTGCCCCAGCAAGCCACGGCATACAAGAAAGCGCTCTCCACCATGTGTTGGACGCTCTGGTCTCCCTGAATGGATTCTCGCTTGTCATTGGGGACGTTGGCCGGGTACTGGGGGTCCGCCAGGATGAAGTCGGCTCTCTGGGTCACTTTGTTGTTTTTTTTCCTGTCTCTGACCTTGCTGCCCTCCACCCCAGTGGACGATGGTGTGGAGCCCCACAGAGGTAACTGCGGTGTATGTGTTAAAGTTAAAGTTAAAGTACCAATGATTGTCACACACATACTAGATGTGGCGAAATTATTCTCTGCATTTGATCCATCCCCCTTGATCACCCCCTGGGGGGTGAGGGGAGCAGTGGGCAGCAGCGGTCCTGCGCCCGGGAATCTTTTTATGGTGATTTAACCCCCAATTCCAACCCTAATGCTGAGTGCCAAGCAGGGGGGTAATGGGTCCCATTTTTATAGTCTTTGGTATGATTCGGCCAGGATTTGAACTCACGACCTACCGATCTCAGGGCGGACACTGAGGATGTCGAGATAGTGTTTTCGTTTTCGTTTTGTTGTTTGACAATGCAAAGTGCAACCTTCTATGCGCAATATGTAGTATTTTGTTATGATCCGCTGCCTGGATCATAGTTTGTTTACGTTTATTTACGTTTTAATTCACTTGTTGTTTAAGTTCTGTTTTAGCACCCCAGTTTTGTGTCTCCTTGATTGCTATGGTTATTCATTGTGTTCACCTGCCTCTGATTAGTGTTCGGGACCCTTACCTGTTTCCAGGCACTAATCTGACAAATATTTAGTCCTACCTTTTCGCCTCACTCAGGCTGGTGCTTTTATTTGCGTTTGTGCAATGAGTTACGATGTCTACCCTTCGTTTTCCTGAGCTAAGCTTCACCCTGTTCTTGTGCTTTTCCTGTTGGCTATCCCGTTAGCTTCCCTTTCTATAGGCACGCTTGTATTTTTTTATTTGGTATTTGGTATGTTTTCAAGAAGAATAAACCATTCTTCTTACGCCGCTTCCTGGAAAGACGCCCTTTGGCATCAGCATGCCTTGACACCGTTACATATTTATTGCAAATTTTTACCTTTTACCTTGTTTTACTTTCGTAGCTACATGTAGAAATGGCTCTGCTGGTGTGACAGCTGGTTGCATCAGCTCTGTGATGTCTTATATGTCCTTTGTGATCTTTAATGTTTCCTTCTTGTTTTAATGTGTTTTTATGTTTTTTTGTCGACTCTTTGATTCTGCACTTCAACCACATAATTACCCGATTGTGGAATAAATAACGTCTATCCCATCCTGTCCTAATCTCACTCCAGGTTAAAACGTAACCACTTTCTAAGGGCAGGTAGATGGCTTGTACCTTATTCTACGGTGCATTTTGTTTAGTATTCAATTACACATTCATGGGAATTTCTTTCCTTGCGCATTATGTATATGCAATCTCACAGTGCTTGCAGAGGTCTGTTGTGTCGATTTCCTGCAACATGAATGCTGATGGCTGCCTCCTCGTTTCCCCCCCAAACACATGGAGCTATTTGTGCCTCCAAATAGTCGTCTGTCCTTTGTATCAAGTGTTTTTGAATTATTTATTCTGGGAGCACGTAGGCTGCATCGACAGTAAATGTGCCTTAAAAGCCACAGAAGCATCCAATCTGCCCGCCTGCCATCAATTCACTTATAATCCTAACAAGCAGCAAAGCATATAACATCAGACGTCATGTATGGATATCATATACAATCTATTATGTATTAATATATTATGGCAAGTAAACAACAAAATAAATGTTCCTATTCCTTGGAGGTGTAAAGTTGAGTAATTTCTGTCCGACAACGTAGCCAGTCTATAAAACAATGCTGCATGTACTCAACGACATTATCGATTTTATTTAGTTCAAAAATGACCAAATGAGGTGTTGATTGGGAATTGGCCAATCGACAACCAACTGTTTCCCCAGACATTGGTGGAGAAAAGATGGTCTGCACACATGTACATGTGCTTGAGTCACTCTTCTTGACTATGAGCATATACTGACTATAGTTCCAGTAAGGATGGATGCACTTTCAGATTTTTGTCACAGAAGACTACATTGATGTATGTGGGCTGATCCTAGCTCAATTAAATGAGGATTTATGTAAATTGGAGCGCTTAATTTTGGCTATTTTTTACACAAAAAAAGATACAAACAATAAATCAAACTTGAGCTCATTACAAAGTATATTAAAGACACCCCGTCCCAGCTCCAGCTGGGTTCCATAATCATAAATATGAATGCATGCATTATGGCACATGCTTTCCAAAATAATCTCTCTTGTTTTGAAGAAGTAACATTAGAGGAACTCGCACGACTCGTTGATGGAATAAAACAAACACTGTGTTTACTTGATCCACTTCCAGGGAACTCATCAACAAGCTGTTTGTAATATTAAGACCCTCAGTGCTAAATATTATTAACCTATCACTCTCCTCTTACTTCCCCTAGCATTTAAAACAGCGACTATTCATCCTTTATTTAAGAGACCTAACCTGAATTCTGAACCTCTGCCAAACTACAGGCCGGTGTCACACCTTCCCTTTATCTCAAAAATCTGAGAAAATACATTTTTGCACAGCAGCTAAATGAATACATAGCATTTAACATTATTTGCGGACTCTTCCTGAAGTGTCTTGCTCAGGACACAACGGACGTGACGGGCTTGGTACTAGGTGAGGATTGAACCAGGGGCCTTGGGTTTCACACGGCCACCCTGCCACTGTGCCACACCGTCCCAAAATACGTACTCATAGAGTAGTACAATTGCTATTAGTGGGGAAATACTTATTTTAAGGTCTTTTTGGGTTCATTGAGGTTAGCTAAATTTACTTGTTTTGGAAAGTCTTGACAAGCCAAATTTTGTTGTTCTATAGGCAGATAATTTTGCTTAGTTCAAATAAAATACCGTATTTCCGTGAATTGCTGCCGGGTCAAACTCGCTTCACAAAATAATTAGCGCATGCTTAGTATTACTGCCGGGCCAAACTTGTGACGTCACGAGTGACACTTCCCCGAGAAGCATTTAAGTCTCATCTTAAAACTCATTTGTATACTCTAGCCTTTAAATAGACTCCATTGTTGGACCAGTTGATCTGCCGTTTCTTTTCTTTTTCTCCTATGTCCCACTCTCCCTTGTGGAGGGGTCCGGTCCGATCCGGTGGCCATGTACTGCTCGCCCGTGTATCGGCTGGGGACATTTCTGCGCTGCTGATCCGCCTCCGCTTGGGATGTTTTCCTGCTGGCTCCGCTGTGAACGGGACTCTCGCTGCTGTGTTGGATCCGCTTTGGACTGGACTCTTGCGACTGTGTTGGATCCATTATGGATTGAACTTTCACAGTATCACAACATCCATTGCTTTCCTCCTCTCCAAGGTTCTCAGAGTCATCATTGTCACCGACGTCCCACTGGGTGTGAGTTTTCCTTGCCCTTATGTGGGCCTACCGAGGATGTCGTAGTGGCTTGTGTTGTGGTTTGTGCAGCCCTTTGAGACACTAGTGATTTAGGGCTATATAAGTAAACATTGATTGATTGATGATTGATCATTTTCAAAATGGAGGAGGCTGATTTCAATACCGGTAATTTGAAATCACATAAAGGGAAGAAGAGTTATTCGGTAGGATTTTAAGGTCCAAGCTATTGAACACCGGTATGCTAAAAAGAACAGTACGCAGCTATGTTTTATCAATATACCTGTGGAGCCGACGGTCCGACAGACAGGCAGGGCACGGATATGCCCAAGATGGCGGCGAGCGAGCGCAGAGGAGGAGCGAAAGAGCGACCTGGACAGAGGTTTAATTGAAAAATAAACAAAGTCAAACTGCTCAAGCCATGTCTTTCCTTGGTGGTCCTGGGAACCCGCAAGACGACGGCTTGAGACCGTCACAATACCTAGCTGCGTCTGTCAAATATGAGTCATTAAATGACTCCCGCCTCCTGGTGGTAGAGGGCGCTAGTGATCCTTCTTGCGACTATTCGGCTGCAGAAGAAGTGAAATGAGTGACGTAAATTTTGCTGGGACCGATATGACGCGGTCCTATGCTGGCTATGTAAACAACCGGGCTGAAATAAAGCATGTTCCAGTCCTAAATACCCAGTGTATTATTTTTACAATAACACTTTATGTTGGCATGGGTGGGATAAAGAGATCACCCACGGAGCAGAACGGGGGGGAGGGGTTGTCAGAGGATAGATCTGTTGTCGCCCGCATCCGAGCTGACTGATAGCAGCGGTCTGAAAGCAGTTTTCTAAAGGTAATAGGAAGATCTCCATCGAGACAGAGAGACTTTTAAAACTGAAGAAAGATGAGGAAGAATTCTATAAACAAGTTATCGATGCCTTTGACCAGAAGGAGCTGGCATAGATTTAATTTATAAGTAAAGGTAAGACCATTTTTTAGTTTTTATGTTTTATTTAGCCTTTATTTAACCGGGTAAAATCCCATTGAGATCAAAGATCTCTTTTCCAAAGGAGAGCTGGCCAAGAGGGCAGCAGCAAGGTTACATTAAAAACAGTAAACAACACATACAAGATCACATTTACAACATTAAAACTTGCTCATATGACACATGTGCATACAGACAAGGTAGACTCCAATCCTTTCCCAGAAGCTTGAACCTCATTTCATGTAACAAGGGTTTTAAGTTGAATATTCGATTGTAGGTTATTCCAAGCCTCCGGTGCTGAAAATAATAACCATAATAATTAAATGTGCTTTTCATGATGGTATCCTTACATCACACTCAAATTTTTACTGCATGCCTTTGGTAAGCGCAGGAGTGAGAAGAGGTTTTAAACTAATTAGCGCCCCGGTGGCAATTCAAGGAAATACCGTATCCTTATTTTGTGTATTTTTTTTCTTGTTTTTGAACACTGACTTTTTGCAGTGTACACTTACATTTTAAAGTTGCTCTTTTCTCTCTGTGTGGAAATGTAACAAAGTATTGTTCCGTAAAGAGTTTCGCCAAATATCAAGGCTCTAGCGAGACAAATGTTAATTAAAAACGCATAACCAATTTCAGTACCGCTAATGCTACATCCTCAAAGTATGGCTAGGTTAACACGAAGATCTCATATAACTTCTACACTTGATTTAGACGCCATATGTCCCTCTTACTTCTTCTACGGTGTTTTTCCGGTCCAGTAAAACTACTTCCAGGTAAACTTGTTATTAGCCCCGCCCAGAGGCACCCGACCCTCATGCTGAAACATTGCCATTATTTTGAAACCGTAAAAAAAAATAAAAGAAACCGTAAAAAAGTGACACAATCATAAAAAACCTTTGAAACATACTAAAACAATACAGGCTTACAAAAATATGAATATTGGCATAAAAAATCCATCCATCCATCCATCCATTTTCTACCGCTTATTCCCTTTCGGGGTCGCGGGGGGCGCTGGCGCCTATCTCAGCTACAATCGGGCGGAAGGCAGGGTACACCCTGGACAAGTCGCCACCTCATCGCAGGGCCAACACAGATAGACAGACAACATTCACATAAAAAATATCCATCAATAATATTGTATTTTTAATGTTTCTCTTTTTTCCCCCGTCTGGGGCAATGAGAAGTTACCAGGAGGCCACAGATAATCCCGAAATAGATACCATGAATTGATTTACGTTGAAAAACTTATTCGGGTGGTACCATTTAGTGGTCAATTGTACGGAATATGTACTGAACTGTGCAATCTACTAATAAAAGTTTCAATCAATCAATCAATAACCTGTCTGGAGAATGTGTTAGCTGTCCTAATTCATGCCTTAGTGTAGACCACTCCTCTATGACTTGAATGGAGACCTCCTGCAACCATCTGTTATCCCCCAATGGACTGGACTCTCACGTTATCAATACCTGTATCCATCTGGCTCCCATTGCAGCCGGTCACAAAGGTTGTGGGTTTAAACCAGTGATATCATTGTGGTTTGAGCCGCCCTTTGAGGTACCTGGGACTAAGGGCTATATAAATACTCTTTGATGGATTGACTGATTAATTAACCGTAAAGAATCGTCCCGTAGCTATAAGCACATATTTCTACTGCACTTGTTTGTTTCACTCTACTCACCAACTTCCTGGGATAGATGATTAGTAGATTATTCCAGTTTTAATTATGTGGCCGAAAATATGATAGGCACCTTTTGGTAATTTTTGTAAAACTGACAACACAGCTGAATAGCCCAGATGATAAAATAATCGTCTTCCAGTACTTAGGTGCAGAAGTGTTGGTACTTAAATGAGAAGAACAATGAGTGATGCAGGGTTTTTACCTGTCCTTGTTTTACTTTGCTGGGCAAAAGTTTAATTTCTCTTTTTTCCAAAGGTTTTTGCTTTTCTGTTAAAGTGTGGGACAACATTTGCAGTACCTTATTCGAGGGTCCTTTATTTATTTATAATTTCCACAGAGCACAACCGGACATCCACCATGCTATTAACACTCCTGCACATGCTACTGCTACTTCTCCTTACTTGCCCACTCACTTACTCACATCACCCACCCCACAGGCTGCCATTCTTAAAGGAGCACACACACATACTAGGGCTGCGAATCTTTGGGTGTCCCACGATTTGATTCAATATCATTTTTTGGGGTCACGATTCGATTCAAAATCGATTTTTTTTTCAATTCAACACTATTTTCGTTCAAAAACGATTTTTTTCCCGATTTAAAAGGATTCTGTATTCATTAAATACATGGGATTTCAGCAGGATCTACCCCAGTCTGCTGACATGCAAGCTGAGTAGTAGATTTTTGTAAAAAGCTTTTTACAATTGTAAAAGGACGATGTTTTATCAACTGATTGCAATAATGTAAATTTGTTTTAGCTATTAAACGAACCAAAAATATGACTTATTTTATCTTTGTGAAAATATTGGACATAGTGTGTTGTCAAGCTTATGAGATGCGATGCAAGTGTAAGCCACAGTGACACTATTGTTCTTTTTGTTTTTGTTTTATAAATGTCTAATGATAATGTCAATGAGGGATTTTTAATCACTGCTATGCTGAAATTATAATTAATATAGATATTATTGTTGATAATATTAATTTTTGTTTCACTACTTTTGGTTTGTTCTGTGTCGTGTTTGTGTCTCCTCAATTCCTCTGTTTATTGCAGTTCTGAGTGTTGCTGGGTCAGGTTTTTTTTTGGAATTGGATTGCATTGTTATGGTATTGCTGTGTATTGTTTTGTTGGATTGATTAAAAAAAAAAAATAAATCGATTTAAAAAAAAATTAGAATCGATTCTGAATTGCACAATGTGAGAATCGCGAATCAAATTCAAATCGATTTTTTCCCACACCCCTAACACATACGCTACTCTCACAACAGCGCCCTGAGATCGGTAGGCTGTGAGTTCAAACCCCGGCCGAGTCATACCAAAGACTATAAAAATGGGACTCATTACCTCCCTGAAAGGTTGGAATTGGGGGTTAAATCACCAAAAATGATTCCCGGAGCCGGCCACCGGTGCTGCACCCTGCTCCCCTCACTTCCCAGGGTGTGAACAAGGGGATGGGTCAAATGCAGAGAACAAATTCCACCACATCTACTGTGTGTGTGACAATTATTGGTACTTTAACTTTAACCTTAACTTAACTTAATTTACAATGCAGTTGCACGTTTGTTTTTACATTGGCAAGATGTAAAAATGTTAACAGACAAAATTGGCTTCTCATGTGGTTTCCATCCCATCTATTCAATGTGATGTCATTAACTGTCCTATCTGATTACTTCTACTTCTGCTCAAAGTGGATGTGGCTGACGCAGAAGTCTCTTCCTCCAACACGCACACTCCTGATGAAACACTTCGTTGCTAAATACAAAGCCACTCATGTGCAAAAAAACTGCTTACAGAAACAGATTTCCATTTAGCTAGAACATGAATTCATTATCAGTTCCAGAAAAGTGTATTTTATGTACGTGCTGTTTACACAATTGCATTTTGGAGCCTACTAAATATATTCGAGCATTTTTTTGAATACTTATCTTTCTGAGGGTCATCGGTGAGCTGTAGCATTTCTCAGCTGAATTCGAGGTAGAGGTGGAGTACACCCTGAACGAGTCGATAGAATATTGACCTGCTCAGTCTGCCCTGAGAATGGTAAGTCGTGAACTCAAACCCCGGCCGAGTCATACCAAAGACAATATAAAACGGGGCCCATTACCTCCCTGCTTGGCACTCAGCATCAAGGGTTGTAACTGGGGATTAAAGGCCTACTGAAACCCACTACTACCCACCACGCTGTCTGATAGTTTATATATCAATGATGAAATATAAACATTGCAACACATGCCAATACGGCCTTTTTAGTTTACTAAATTGCAATTTTCAATTTCCCGGGAGTTTCGTTTTCAAAACGTCGTGTAATGATGACGTGTACGCAAGACGTCACGGGCTGTTAGGAAATATGAGCGCTGCACACACACACAGCTAAAAGTCGTCTACTTTAACAGTATAATTACACAGTATTTTGGACATCTGTGTTGCTGAATCTTTTGCAGTTTCTTCAGATAATATTAGAGAAGTCACAATAAAAGATGGAGTTGGGAAGCTTTAGCCTTTAGCCACACAAACACACGGTGATTCTTTGTTTAAAATTCCTGGAGGTGAAACTTTCCTATGGATCAGAGCGCGGTCAAGCCAACATGGATCCCTACCAAATGTCAACCAGCAGGTTTCAGTGAGAAAATTGTGTTTAAAAAGTCAGTAAGTACCGGAGTAAAGCTGAGCTTGTGCCGCCCATAGCTGCCGTCAACTCCCCTGAGACACTGCGAGTCAACACACCCGTGGACGTACACTTCCGACTATCAGGTACTATTTAACTCACTAAAACACTAGCAACACAATAGAAAGATAAGGGATTTCCCAGAATTATCCTAGTAAATGTGTCTAAAAACATCGGAATCCGTCCCAATGCAATCAGGTATTTTTTTTTTTTCTAGTCCGTCGCTATCAATATCCTCAAACACGAATCTTTCATCCTCGCTCAAATTATTGGGGAAATTGTCGTTTTCTCAGTCCGAA
Source organism: Nerophis ophidion (assembly GCF_033978795.1). Taxonomy (NCBI): domain Eukaryota; kingdom Metazoa; phylum Chordata; class Actinopteri; order Syngnathiformes; family Syngnathidae; genus Nerophis; species Nerophis ophidion. The sequence continues at coordinate 53,549,077 of NC_084616.1, forward strand.
CAGCACTTTTTGTTGGAGGCTCCCATTAAAAACAATGTGAATATGTGAGGAGCCATCACACGGGTGACATCATCGTCTGCGACTTCCGGTAGAGGTAGGGCATTTCTCTTAGCACCTAAAGTTGCAAACTTTATCGTGGATGTTCTCTACTAAATCCTTTCAGCAAAAGTATGGCAATAATGATCAACTATGACACATAGAATGGACCTGCTATCCCCGTTCAAATAAGGAAATGTAATTTCAGTAGGCCTTTAAATCACCAAAATGATTTCTGGGCGCGGCCACCGCTGCTGGTCCCTGCTCCCCTCACCTCCCAGGGGGTTGGACAAGGGGATGGATCAAATGCAGAGGACAAATTTCACAACACATAGTGTGTGTGAGACAAACATTGGTACTTTAACTTTAACTTCATTTTAGAGTCTCTAATTAGCCCAACATGCAGATTTTTAGTATAAGACAGTAAGCCGCAGTACATACAAGCACAGAAACGTGTCACACCTGGGTGAAGTCGTGTTTGAGTTTCATCTGGTGTCATATTGTGTTGTCATTTCCTGTTTTAATTTGAAACCATACCCCACGAACCTGGACGACCACATCACTCTCGCCATCAGGACAGACCAACGACTACGGGAGTTCAGGTTTCTCCAAGGAGGCCGTCCAACGGATCCAGACCATCAACCAACAGAACGGCTTCCCTATTCCCTGTCTGAGAGGGGAGAGGAGCCCACGCAGTTGGGCCAGGCACGACTCCCTCTGGTAGAGCGCCAACGTCGCCTCAAGGAGGGGCCATGTTTCTATTGCGGGGAGGTGGGGCATCTCGTGGCCGCCTGCCCTTCCAAGTTGACCCAGGTGAGGGATCAGAATCCTGCCTCAAGTGCTACCGTGTGTGGTACGGTTTCAAAATAAAACAGGAAATGACAACACAACATGACACCAGATGAAACCCAGACAAGACTTCACCCAGGTGTGACAAAACATTCCAAATGAGGTTCAAAACCAGACTGTAGGGCAGACATACTAACCATGCCATGCTTTTCTTAGAATATATTGCATGTTCAAGTGGAAGTTTTGAATATATATGTAATGCATTGGTTACTCAGGTCACATGGAGGTACCAGTATGAAGGGAACTCAATTGTACGGAACACAGGATTTGATGTCACATGTTATGTTATTGCGACCAAGAAGTTGAGAGAAGAGCAGTCAAAACTGTTTGTTGAACGTTAAAATTTGTTAAATAAGCAACATGGAGAAGTCAAGAAATCAGCTGTTCAAGTGCTACAAAAGATCCCGTCACACTCAGACCTAGGTGGACACGATGGCTCACATTGTTGTAATTATTTGCAGATGGAAAATTACCAGTAATTGATGCTGATGCCACAAATGTTGAGAAGCAGACAAGGCAAGCTCTACTTTTGTACCTAGCAGGACCCGACACCCAGAATGTGTTGTCAACTCTGCCGGACACCGAGGATGGGAAGGACTACCCAAAGGCAGAACAGTGCTAATACATACTTTGTGCCTCAAATCAACACAGCATTTGACCGCCAGAAGTTTCACAAGTTGCGCCAGGAACCAGGTTAGACTGTATAATAGTTGTGACGCACTGCAAGATACTGTGCTTTTCCAGTCGACACTGACAATCATCATATTAGAGACGTTATCCTGAGTAAATGTACGTAGGAGAAAGGTCATACACTGACACTTGCCCGCACTTTGGAATTATCCTCACAATGTGAGAGAATTGAGGAATAGATGGCCGCCAATACTCCCTGACCGAAAGAACGAGGGACATGTTGACTGTACATTGTGCCGCGCAAAAGGAGGGAAAGTCTCAGTATCGAAAAAGAAGAAGGCACCACATTAGAGAAGAAATGTTTCAGGTGTTCATATGCTGATCTCATGGCAAAGGATCCCATATGTCCCGCAAAGGGGAAGGATCACTAACCCAAGATGTGCCACCGAAGGTAAACGAAGACTCAAAATGTGAACACTGTAGAAGTGGAAAATGAACACGACAGTGAGTTTGCATTTAACACGAAAGAAGATGACATTTCAGAGTCATCCAAGTATACATTTTGTGTGGGGGGAGTAAATATAGAAATGTTGGTTGACTCAGGCACCAAGTGCAATGTCATGGGAGCAAATGTATGGGAAAAGCTGAAAGCACAAAAGATACAAAGCAAGTCTTATAACCCAAAAACACAGATGAATTTGTTTCCATACCCATCCATCGAGTCACTAGCAATAAGGAAATGTTTGACTGTGGAATCAATTTCGGTAACAGCTCACAATAAACAGAAGTCATTGAGTTTAGCGGTAATGGTGAACCTGTACCGCAGAGGTCGGCAACACGCGTCTCCCGAGCCGCATGCGGCTCTTGGATCACTCTAATGTGGCTCGGCTGCATACTTACCAACCCCCCCATTTTTCCAGGAGGTTTTCCGGATTTCAGTGCTTCTCCCTGAAATCTCCCCAGGATAACATTCTCAGATTTTCACCTGGACAACAATATTGAGGCCGTGCCGTGATGGCAATGCCTTAAACGTCCTGTCGACCATGTCGTTGCGTTCGCTTGAATACTATGCTATCTGAGAGTGGGCTACTTTATACCACCACCCCCCCGGGTAAAAGAAAGCCAGGAAACTGGGAGTGCTGAAAATAGATAAATATATTTCTGTGGTTAGAGACATCAAAAACACCCTCGGGTAGTTACATATACAGTATATCCAGATGTGCTCAAGGGTGTAGGACAACTCAATACCAAGCAGGTTAGCCTGTACTCTGCGTAGACCTACAGGTCAAGCCTGTGGCCCTGCCATTAAGACGGATACCATACAATCTCAGGGAGGCTGTGGAGAATAAAATAAAATGGAATTGATTGAGCTTGACCAGTGATTCTCAAACAGTGGAACGTATAACACTAGTAGTACACTGGCTCTATCTAGCGGTATGCCAAAAACCCCTCATTGTTGACGATGTTTGTGTATTGTGTGTAATGTTACTATGGCTAAAAATATTAAATATATTTGTCAAATAAAACCTCTGCCTTGTTCTGAATTGATTCTTAGGCCAACTGTGTACTACTATTGATCATTACGGTGGTACTTGAGGAGCCAAGTGTTTTCTAATGTGGTATTTGGTGAAAAAGTTTGAGAACCATTGGTCTAGACATTATTGAAAGTGTCCAAGGCCCCACCCTGTGGCTAATCCGAGTGGTGATTATCCCAAAACCTGACAAATATGTTAGAATGTGTTCAGGTATGAGAAGGGCCAACGAAGCAATTGTGAGGGAATGGTACCTTCTACTGTGGAGGAAATTTGCAAGGCCAATGGCCTGAAAGGCTCAGCTATATTTAACAAGCGAGACCTCAAATGGGACTATACCATCAGTTAGAACTGACATCAGAGTCAAGAGAAATTGTCACTTTTGAAGTATATAATGGCCAATACGAATACAAAATGATAGTTTTTGGTGTGTCATCAACCAGTCATGAATACCAGCATGAGGTAGCCAATGCATTGGCTGTTTTGAAGATGTTGAGAATATATCGGATTATGTGATAATACTCACACAAGACCAGAAGACACATGATAAGAGATTACATTCTGTAATGATGAGGCTTATAAAGTGCTGTTCAAAACCAACAGAGGAGAGAGTGAGAGCTGTAGTCGAGGCCTGGGAACCTAAAAACGTTTTCTGGGTTTCGTAAGATTCAGTTCCACAGTCATGATAGGTTTTACACAAGGATGCCCCAACCAAACTTATAGCAGATGCGAGTCCTGTAAGTCAAGGAGCAGTGCTGATGCAAGGCCAGCAGGGAAAGATGCTACCTCTATGCCATTAGAGTTGCAGCTTAACAGACTGTGATCATAGTAACGCTCAGACAGAGCATGGAGCTTTGCTCTAATATAGGCTTGTGAGAGACTTTATTGTTATGTGTGTGGTAGGAGGTTCGATTTAGTCACTGACCATAAGTCATTAGAGGTCATATATGGTCCTTGATCCAAACCATGCGCACCCATAGAGAGATGGGTTCTGAGACTGCAACAATATGATTTCTGTATAAACATGATGTGTATATACCTGGGAAACAAAACATTGCAGACCTATTGACACAGCTGCTGGAGATAACAGCAAAAAGGGAGGTACACAAACAACTCAGAGGAAGGAGTATGTTCGACAATGAGTGCCACACTACATTTAGTGTGGCACTTACTACAACTTACTACATGAGAAATAGCGGAAGCCTCTGCTACTGACCCAGAATTAATTGAGGTACATAATGCAATAACAAGTGAATGTTTTGATAGTTGTAAACCTTATGCACTAATTGTTAATGAGTACACTGGCCAATGAAGGACCTTTGTAATTGTGGGAACAAACAGCATCTCAGAACCAAGGTTTGGTGGCCTGGTTTGGGAGAGGCAGCCAAGAAACACTGTAAGGCATGTCATTGATGTCAATTGTAGCAAGAGCTGACTCACCAAAGCCAATGAGACAGACAAGTCTACCAGAGGGTCCCTAGCTAGATGTTGCCATAGATCAGCTAGGACCACTGCCAAATAACCACTCCATACTTGTGGTGGTAGATTACTAAAGTTGCTACTATTAGTATGACATCATAAATGATAAATAAATAAATGGGCTGTACTTGTATTGCGCTTTGACACTACTTCCACATTTACCCATTCACACACACATTCACACACTGATGGAGGGAGCTGCCATGCAAGGCGCTAACCAGCACCCATCAGGAGCAAGGGTGAAGTGTCTTGCTCAGGACACAACGGATGTGACGAGGTTGGTACTAGGTGGGGATTGAACCAGGGACCCTCGGGTTGCACACGGCCACTCTTCCACTGCGCCACGCCCTATGACTTCCATGACGACAAAGAAATTCATTGACAGACTGGATCAATTTTTAACCGCCATGGATTACCAAAGAGTTGTTCAAGAAGTACTGTGAGAATAACGGAATCACAAACGTGAAGACAACTCTAAAATGGGTTAAAGCGAATGGAAAAGTTTAGTGACTGAATACATCGATGATGAAAAGACTAAGGATGGCTCAAGGACTGGAAACATGAACTGAGAAACCATGTGACTGTATACAGGGAGAAAGCCCAGCTGAGCTACTATTCAACCCGAAGATGAGAGTAAAGTTGCCAGATATCAATGCATCACACACAGCATCACTGGAAGTATGTGATAGAGATGCTGGGAAAAAGGGAAAAGCTCAACTGTATGTTGATGAAAGACGTAGGTCACCACACCATTTAACGGAACACCACACAAAGTTATGAGCATGACAGTAAATCAGGTTGTGGTTGAACGACCAACAGTAGCAATATATAAGAAAAAAAACACACATGTGAAAAGATATGTGACAAACAGGCCAACGTAGGCACATTTTTTCCAAGATGGTGCTGCTGTAGTGGCTGTTGTTGGCAGGAGCCCTGTGCTCTTGTGTCATCCTTTTGTGTTTCCCTCTTGTTTTCAAGTGTTATTATATTTTTTTGCCTTTTGGTCCGGAACCCTTTGGAACTGTGTGACAAGGGGTGGCACTTTCGTGACCTGTGGTGCTTTTTTGTGGACTTCTGGATCTGCCTCCCGGGAGCCTTTTGGCCATGGTGACCAGCTGCTGGGTCTCTGCCACACCGGAGTCAGTTTGGAGAGACTAGAGGAGATGCGGATGAGGGGACAGGGCTGTGGAGCTGGCACTGAGCGCCGGGACGGAGAGGCTTCACAGTGTCTTGGCTGGGTGAGCAGGTGTCGGACACCTCAGTCTCCTTGGACGTATCCTCGCTCATCCATGCGGACTGGACACTGGCCGAGAGTTGGTTGGCGATCGAGAGTGGAGTTGGCTCTCTTGGTTGCTTTGTTGGGTCTACTCCTGTCTCTGGCCATGCTCCCTCCACCCAACACCGCAGAGGCCACCACAGTGTATATGTTTCTTTTACTTTTTAATCATAGCTGTATGTAGAAGTGGCTGGTTGTATCAGCTGCGCTACTTTAATGTCTTTATTGTCCTTTGTGTTCTTTGATGTTTGATCTTTCCCTCTTACACACATGTGAGAGGGATGTGTACGATGGCTATGAGTTGTTGTTGTTTTTTTCCCTTGGCCTCAGTCTGGACCCCCTCTCCAGGGCCCAGGCTTAGACTTATTTTTTTTAATGTAATTTTATTTTATTTTAATCTTCTATTTTTTTCTCCCATTCCCCCCACCTTGTTTACCTGTATCTCAGCTTTTTTGTGAGGGGCGCTGGAAGTCGGCAGACCCGCCAGCTATCCTGTTCTGTCTCCCTGTAATGTTTGTCTGATCTTGAATGGGATTGTGCTGAACATTTTAATTTTCCTGAAGGAACTCTCCTGAAGGAATAAATAAAGTACTATCTAATCTAATCTAATCTAATCTGACACACTAAAGGAGACGCCATTGGCTGAGGACTGCACTAGATGTGGACACACATGCACAGACTAATGTTACTAACACACTACAAAAGCACACTCATGGGTCAGAGGTTTTCTCAGTACATTAATGGATCTGAGATCACTTTTATAACCTTTTTGACCGTTTCCATATTAATTCCTTCAGAGTCAGTTGAGGTCTTGAATCAACATGTTTTCACTATTTTGATTATTTCCTCTTCTATCACATTACAGAGGAATATCAAGATTGAATTTCTGTCTTGGTCTTGCAATTTTAGGGTATAAACTCATGCCATTCATTGTACCATATACATTACTAGATAAGCTTTGCACTGACTACTCAGAATTATATCCAAGTTTCAGTTTTATAGTCATGTGCCCTGTGTCTTGCTAATGTATTTCTGCCCAGATCCAGGAGACAGGAGTGCGACGTGCAGGTAAGACAAGTATTTAATTGTTAAACACAAGGATTTCATGGGGGACAGCGTGGCGCAGTGGAAGAGTGGCCGTGCGCAACCCGAGGGTCCCTGGTTCAAATCCCACCTAGTACCAAGTTCGTCACGTCCGTTGTGTCCTGAGCAAGACACTTCACCCTTGCTCCTGATGGGTGCTGGTTGGCGCCTTGCATGGCAGCTCCCTCCATCAGTGTGTGAATGGGTAAATGTGGAAGTAGTGTCAAAGCGCTTTGAGTACCTTGAAGGTAGAAAAGCGCTATACAAGTACAACCCATTTATTTATTTATCATAAATATTAACATTATCCATAACCAAGAACATTGTCCAGCCCTGACTGCAGGGCAGACTTGCTTATAAAAAAGCTAGATTGGCAATCACGAATAGATGTGCTCAGGTTGCCAGTCAGGAACAGGTGAGGGAAACAGACAGGAAGTGAACAGATATAAGTGTGGTGGACAGGAAACAAATACATAAAATAAGGAAACACAAGAACATGTCGGACCTGCCACGACAGGTCGTAACATCCTGAGAAGGCATCAAGAAATTGTTTATTTAAATGGGTGCTGTGTATTCTGTCATGTGAGATACTGCAGTTCATCAAGACATTGAGTGAAAGTAAAATGCAATAGGTTTGTGTCTTTTTGTAACAATTGAGAAAATGCCATACTGTACGTGGAGCTTCTTTCACAGTTTAATAATATCATGTTTGTTACATTTGCTGGTCTTTACGGCTAGGCAAAACAAAGATGTACAGAAAATAAGCTTGTTTGATTAAGAAAAACAACAAAGCAAGGCAAAATAGTGCAACATGGAAGTGCAGAGAAGACAAACACTTGTCAAATTACTGCACGAAGCAAATTGTAAGGCAGTTGTGAAATAATTACATATATTTTTGGAGACTATTAGGCTCTTGCCTTTTTATTTACTCTTTGCGCTCTTCCTGGTCACGTGACCGCCACAGTCCAATCAGCTTTAGTTGTAAGCCGGTAGCAGGAAGTAACTGGTATGCTCTGTTTACTCTTCGGGAGCTTGGCGCACTCTTCCTCGTCACATGACCGCCGCGGTCCAATTAGTGGTGTTTATAAGCCGGTAGCAGGAAGTAGCTAGGAAACAAGACGTGAGGGAATATAGATTGTATTTCTGCTCGAGGTAGGTTTTAAATCTCGGTTTCACCTGAAATATTGTGCTGACGGATTTTAAACTACATGCCTATTTGTAACTTTGTAGAGCCGACTTCCAGCGCCGGATTCTTTGTCATTGAGCTGTGTTGACTGCAGAAGCTGAGTTGGTGAGTCCATATTTATGACAATAACCCTTAAACATTAATCTTTCTTCATTGCAACAGTCTTTGTGGCATAATCTCAATCGTCCATATAAAAGGTTTATGACTTAAACTAATGATCACAATTGTGTATTGAATGTTCTTTTATATGTGTTTAAATAATAAGCACATTTAGTGCACTGACTGCTTTGTATAGGTCATAATTATGCTGCTAATGGTTATTTTAGCATTTTATTGCATATTGTTATTCTGATATGTTTATTGATTTATATTGTACAGTATTGGGGAAATAAGTAGAAATTATAGAATATTTATTATGAATACTAATAATATATTATGAATACTAATAATGCAAATAGTGTTATTTAAGGAAGATAATGTGTGTACACATTGATTTATAAGAATGGTCTTGGCTCTTACACAGGCCAGGCTTCTTTTTCTTATGGCGAGCTAAGGAAAATAATCACCTAGTCCAAGGATCGGTTTTGGAAGATTCCAGCCAGGAACCTCACCACCTGCTCTGTCTGGGCTGGTAGGAGGCTCTCGAGCCAACCCTTTACAATTCTCACCTTTACCTGCAGTACATGGACTGTACTGCCATTCTTTTTTTTCTAAGAACTAGAATCTGAACTGAGATTTGAACATGATCCAGAGACCCTGATTAACTGAAATGGAATTGTATATGTATATAGTACTTGTTTTTTTTCTTCAAATTGCTTTCATGTTGAATGGCCATTCAACTCATTGTGTGTGTATATATCTGCTGTCCATCACTAATTCTCTAATACACGGTGTCAACCAAACTACAATTCAAGCTCTGCCTCTCTCTAGTCTTCTGTTCCTAGCCCATAACACCCCATATATATATATTGCATTGATTTGTAGCACGTATAGGTTACAAAAAGGATCAACAGGGGAAACCAACTAGGCTAGATTAACTAATGGAAAACAGTTGTGCTGACGGGAAACAGATCAGAAAGTGAAGGTGCAGCAAAACAAGGAATCCAAAAGGAGGTAGAACCAAAATAGCGGCACCAAGGCTGGAAGTGATAGAAAACACTGAAAAATATATGGGATCATGACAACATTATTGTTATCCTTTTGCTCAACAAAGGAGAGTTTGTATTTCAGACCAAATGTGATTTATTATTATTTATTATTTATTTATTTGTCTGTTGTGCTTAATTGCAATGTGATCCTACTTTAGTGTCTGGGGCCTCTGTGACAGTGGGGGATAAGATTCCTGCTTACCGTGTTGTGCAGCTTGTAGCCAGATGAAATGAAAGGTCATGCAGTGTGACACAGTCTCTGATAGAGGCAGCCCATCACTGTCATCGTCATTATCTTCTTTCTCCATTGACCTCATCTCCTGAGTGTCCCTGCTCAAACAGCACAATGGCTCATTAGTCCATTTGAGGCAAAATCGGTCTCTCGGTACCAAGTGAAATCATTGCCATGGCTGCAGTTAGATATGCTGTATAACGTGTAAAAAATACATTGTTTTGCATACAGGTTATTATGGACCCACATTTCAAAACAATTTGATCGCACTGGACCGGGTGACCTCTTCTTCTACTACTCCCACAGCTGCAACTCCTTTAAAAGCAAGCCTGTAGGCTGGCAGCTGAGCGCTTTGTCATTCTCTGATAAAACGCAGAAATTGAGACGATAAAGATAAAAACCTCATGTGTTTCCCTCACTGTAACCCAGGGCAAAGCTACTACTCATTCCTCAAAAATGGAATACAGACGGACCTCTACTTGAGGCATTTAACATTATTTTGTAGAGCAAGTGAAAGCATCTGGGAGATTCTTCAACTCTCTTGTGCTTTACATTTGGCCTGTTGTTTTTTTGTACTCCCACCTTTCTTTTCAGGCTTGACACAGAAGCCATGCATGTCATCACAGTCCATACTTGCCAACCCTCCCGGAAACCGGGAGACTCCTGAAATTCAGCGCCTCTCCCGAAAACTTCCTGGGACAAATTTTCTCCCGAAAATATCCCGAAATTCAGACGGAGCTGGAGGCCACGCCCCCTCCAGCTCCATGCGGACCTGACTCAGCAATGTTGTGACCCTCTTAAACAGGACAATACTGCCATCTAATGTACATAGAATAGAATAGAATGTGCTTTATTGATCCCCGGGGGAAATTCAGTTCGCTCACAATAAACAATTATAATAATAAATAATATAATATATATATTATATATATAATATATGAATAGTATAAATATATTCTACATATATTCTACATTTAAGTGCAGTCAAGGAACATATGCATTAGGGAGTCTGTTCTGAAGCCCACAGTAAAGAGACGTAACTTCATCACGTCGCCTGGTTATTGACTCTAACCCAATATATTACACCGTCAACGAGCAAAATGAACAAATACGCTTGCAAGTTCCAAAACTAATGGAAACAAGAATTTCAGTTTATCCAGGAGAGTTCGAAGGGGGAGGGGTATGTTGCCTGTAAATTTTGTAAAACAGACCTCTCCATTGAACCCGGTGGCCAAACGGATATACTCAGTCATGAATGGTCAGCGAAGCATAAAGCGTCTGCAGCGCAGCATCGTTCACAACCCAGTATTATGGGCCACCTCGCAAAATGGAGACCCGATGGTGTATCTTATGCTGAGACAAAGATGGCTATGCTGATAACTGGAAGCAACATCCCGTTCTCATTTGCGGATGTCTACTACAAATCCGTGAAGGATATGTTCCCGGATTCGGAGATCGCTTGCCAATGCGCAAATGGCAGTACAAAGGTTACTCAAATAGTGAAAGGTAAGTTGTTGGTTTTTTTTTTTTAGTAACCAGCAAGCACATTACAGTTAGTAGAACAACTGTGTTTTTACTTCTGTGTATTTGATAGGTACCGTCGGAAATTCAACTATTTCTTTTATCTATAAATATATAATAAAATAAATATATATAAATAGCTAGAATTCACTGAAAGTCAAGTATTTCATATATGTATATATATATATATATATATATATATATATATATATGTATATATGTATATATATATATATATATATATATATATATATATATATATACAGTACATGAAATATATTTATATGAAATACTCAAGTTGGTGAATTATACTCCTCCCCTCTTAACCCTGCCCCCCGCCCGAACCACGCCCCCGACCACACCCCCCACACCCCATCTCCCGAAATCGGAGGTCTCGAGGTTGGCAAGTATGTCACAGTCAGCTGAGGAGGTACTCAAACACTAACAACCAGAAGAAAGTATTCACTGATGGGGAAAATATCATCTCGCCAGGCCACTGTGATTGATCCATTGTAGCCTTACAATGTCTGCCGGTAAAAATGAGATTCTGAATGAGGGTCACCAGAGGCCAAATCCACTCCATCATTACCCTCTCTTATGCTTGAATCTTTACTGCTTTAAATTGTGAGACAATAACCGTGTCTGCTATTGACAGTGGAACCACGGTCAGGACCAGGTTGTACCCACATTATTTTTTTCTTCAATGTCAACCATCAAATAAAATGTCTTGTGGAGCTCATCCTTTTTGCTCTGAAAGCCATGTTTGATTACTCTTACATTAATACGGTTTACATGCGTTGTTCTTTAGCCTCATTTACAAAGCACAGGCGGTTCCTCTATCGCTGTCTATTAAAAACAAAGTTGCATTGTGAATATTTGGTAGCCAACACAGGCCACTACAGCAAGGGTTCTCAACGGGCTTCAACCTGCTAGCTGTAGTAGCCACATTTTCTGATCGTCATAATTATTTCTTTAACAATTCATACAAATTCAAGGTAACATATTTTAAAATCATAAGTACCGTAATTTTTGGTCCATAAGCCGCTACATATTACCCACGCTGTAAACCCTATGCTTTAAAGAGTACAATACTGCAGCTAACTTCATAAGCTTTACATCCATCCATCCATTTTCTACTGCTTATTCCCTTTGGGGTTGGGGGGGGGGGGGGGGGGGGTGCCTATCTCGGCTACAATCGGGCGGAAGGCGGCGTACACCCTGGACAAATCGCCACCTCATCGCAGGGACAACACAGATAGACAGACAACATTCACATTCACACACTAGGGCCAATTTAGTGTTGCCAATAAACCTATCCCCAGGTGCATGTCTTTGGAAGTGGGAGGAAGCCAGAGTAACCGGAGGGAACCCACACAGTCACGGGGTAAACATGAAAACTCCACACAGAAAGATCCCTAGCCCTGGATTGAAACCTCAGACTACTCAGGACCTTCGTATTGTGAGGCAGACGCACAAACCCCTCTGCCACCGTGAAGCCCTAAGCTTTACATGTAGACTATAAATTTAGCCTTGTCACAACAGACCAATGAAATTGCTGAATTGGTCACAGTGGACTAAATATATTGTTCACATTAAATAAAACACACTAAATCATTCAGTCAGCCATTTAGCGTTTTATTGACTCACCCTCATCACTGAAAAGAAACAATTAACGCAGCCCTAAAGCCGAAGATGATCAATCCGGCCATTGAAAAGGCAAACACGTGGATATCCACCACCGCTAACAGGCCCAGTGTGCCGACGATGATGATTTTAGTGGTTTTAGTGTGCAGGAGAAGGAGGATGACGACAGCCCTCCGGCAGGCAACTGTATGCATGTTACAGGCACAGTCATTGTTACATTTTTGAATAAACACAAGCGCCAGCGTAAATATTTAATATTTCAATGTGTACACCTGCGGCTTAAAGACTTGTGCGGCCAATATATGTACAAAATAAAATGAGTCCAAAAATTAGGTGGGTATGGCTAATAATAAGGTGTGCTCTACCGCCTGGAAATGATGATGGATCATATAATTAAGAAGCTGATGAGGAACGTACCGTAATAAAGCATCATGCTCAGTCTGAAAAGGGACATGTCAACTGTATTTGTAAAAGTAAAATCAAGTAAATGCTATCTAACAGTTCTTGGGCAGCTAATAAAATAAAGAGAGACATTGAATGCTTAATAAATATTTGGCATTTGCTTTTGGCTAGATGTCTTAATACACCAAGCTTTGCACTAAAGTACGGATACAATAAAATTAAGTTGCACTAATGTTTGACATTATTTGGATTTGGTAACTCTTGACCTCAGTATGTTCACTTAAAGGTGAAGATTCAATGGAGCAACATACACTAAACAATTATATAAACACAAAAATGTTGCTTCAGCTCCTATCTTTCAACAGCTGATCTCTATGATCTTAAACTTGTTTTATGTATAAACAAAATTACTATTCCTCTTATATATTGTTCACAATTGTGTCTAAATCTCTTAGAAAGCACTTCTTATTTGCCAAAATAATCCAACCACTGTATAGGTGTGACATATCAAAGATGCTAATTAGACAGGACGATTATAGCACGTGTGCTTTAGTCTGGTCACTATAAATGGGTTGTACTTGTATAGCGCTTTTCTACCTTCAAGGTACTCAAAGCACTTTGACACTACTTCCACATTTACCCATTCACACACTGATGGAGGGAGCTGCCATTCAAGGCGCTAACCAGCACCCATCAGGAGCAAGGGTGAAGTGTCTTGCTCAGGACACAACGGACGTGACGAGGTTGGTACTCGGTGGGAATTGAACCAGGGACCCTCGGGTTGCACACGGCCACTCCTCCACTGCGCCACGCCGTCCCTAAATAATGTGTCACTTTAAAATATGCAGTTATAACACACACCACAATGCCACAAATGTGACAAGTGTTTAGGGATCGGGCAATATCCCTGCTGACTGTAGGAATGTCAACAGAGCTGTTGTCTGGTAATTTAATTTCTCCACCATGAGCCGTCTCTGACTTTGGCGTACGTCCAACCGGAATCATGCACAACTAGAGACCACATAAAAACACACAAGGCCCAGGACTTCCAGCTTCCTCACCTCCAAGATCATCAGAGACCAGTCAGGCATGTGCGTAAACATTTTTGCGGGCAGGTGCTCAACCAGTAAAAATGGTAATTATCACAAAACTGGGCTGTTAAGTTTGTCTTCGAAGCCATTTCGCCTCTTAACCAGGTAGTCCTAATCGGTTCATTGTCATAGATTAAGCTTGGTCAGATCAAACTTAGATCTAAGTTCTGTTTCTTACCTGAATGCTTTTCTTTTCTGCTATGTCCCTCCTATGCTGCTTGGAGAGGGTACTCGGTGGACACGGACAATCTCTGGAGAGGTACTAGTCTAAAAAATGCGCAAGCTGTTCCAACTCGTGACCCCGGGTGGACCATTCTTCTATGCTTCAGTTGGTGACGTCTTTGCATTGTTGACTTGTCGACTTGTCCACATGGAAAAAGATCCCTCCTATGCAAATACATTGTGATTGATTGATTGATTGATTGATTGATTGATTTTCACTAACAGATCAAAGCAGATCTGCCCAATTAAAGTCTATGAGCATGGACTAATGAAGCCTACTTGGATAAGAAGCTAAATGTATTCTAAGACACAAGTTCTCAACTAATGTGACCTCTGGGCCCAATTTTCCCACCGTACACTCCAATATTAACATCGATTTAGTAATTCTTCCATCCATCCATCCATCCATCCATCCATTTCCTACCGCTTGTCTCTTTCGGGGTTGCGGGCGGTCGCTGGAGCCTATCTCAGATTCATTTAGTAATATTACTCCTTATTTTATAATATATTTTTTATATAAATGTAACATAATTTATTGTGGCGACTTGTCCTACCGCTCGAATGCAGCTGAGATAGGCTCCAGCACCCCCCGTGAACCCGAAAAGGATAAGCAGTAGAAAAAGGGATGGATGGATCATTATATTCAATCTACTTACAGTTTACAACCTTGTCAAATGATTTGAAACAATGTGTTAATTACCAAGACTATTATTAATAAACACATAAATCTTAGGGTTAGGTCAGGCCCATTAGAAAAAAAAGTACGCACCTAATATTCTGCATAAGAAGATTCTCATAAATAACTGAAGACAAATTGATTTACATACGGTTATATTGTGCAAAAATAAATCAACTAAACCAATAAAGAATATGCTTCTTATCCAAACTTTAGATTAAATTAAAGTGCAAATGAAAACAGAGCTTCATCACTTTAGTCATATTTTTTGCATTTAAGAAACTTCTCTACGGCTTTAGCTCCACACCACTTCTGTTTGTTTAAGATTGTAATGACACAGCCACAAATTGTGAAAAAAATAGATTACAACTGAGTACGCCCACAGCTCTTACAGACCACAGCTGAGAAGCGGATACTTATTGTCGTATCTCTTGGAGGCCATTGCAGCCAAATAAAGGGGCCTGGCCCTTACATAACACAGTTTTTTTTGAGGGGTGGTTTGTTTTTTAATATGTCCTGTCCAGCCACTGAGGCAAATCAGATTGTTGACATAGACGGCTCTCTACTAAAAGTAGTTATAAAGCCTTTTGAGAAAAAAAAAACAATAAACAAACAGGAATCCTACATGGTGATACGGAACACCACCTTGTTCATTATCTAAAGTCCGACATTTCCCATACTGTATGTGTGATCAAAATCCGTGCCTACATTTTTTACTTAAACTTAAAGACTGACAAACAACCTGAGGCTAAAGAACACATTTAAACCGTGAATACATAACATCCTGGCAGAGGTATTTATTAACATTAGGCGAAAATATACCCAACCAGACCAATATAACTCAACTTGGAAACTTTCGTCTTAATAATTAGCATTTTAAATTAAACAAAACTAGTGAACTAATTTGAGGAACAGTAAAACTGCCTTTATCCTATGAATAAACTTGACATCTATGTCAAACTATGTCTGTAAATATCTGTCAAACTTTGAGTTGCGGTTGTTTTTCTTTTGCTGAAGGAAACATTGGACCAGTAGGGACATTTCAGCGGCTCCAATGTTTTGGTTAATTTAGCAGTCAAATATCGTCAAGGCCAAGGTATTGCACAAACATTGTTATTACCTGTCGGTCTGATGCTGCGGGTCAGAGGAAACGTAGACAGCTCAGCTCTGTGTAAGGAGGAAGGCAGGGGGTGGCGCAGTGGGAGCACCTGAATGCCTCTCTGAATGCTCAGGGAAGAATTCTCTGTCAGATCTCAAAACATATTTACGGGTAATTGATGACAAAAGTAATTATTCCTAAATCAATGAGAAAAAAAAGGACTCCAGCACTTTTCTTATGCAGAAGGGTAAGTGCTTGAGCATCACAAGGAATCTTTCTGTGGACGGGCCTGGAGACCAGCTGTCAATCTGTTTGCTTGTCATCCTCACTAGGCTCTCAACCTGCATTTCATCATTGTGACCGACTTGAGTGGGCAAAGGCGATAGCATCTGGCACTTTTGAAAGGTGTTTGCTTAATGGATGAATCCCGATTTTCACTGCAGATGACAAACATGGATATCGGTGTGTGGGTGAGTGGGTTGCTCATGTCAAGATGTGGAGGGAGTGACCGATGTCGGCGATGAGGTTATGGTTGTGCTGTGCACTGAAAAAGTCAGGGTTCGAAAACAAGAAAAAATATATAAAATTGAGGGGTATTTTATTTGAACTAAGCAAAATTATCTGCCAATAGAACAAGAAAATTTGCTAGTCAAGACTTTCCAAAACAAAACAAAAAATTACCTAACCTCAATGAACCCAAAATACCTTAAAATAAGTATATTCTCACTAATAACAAGTGTACTTTTCTTGGTAGAAAAAAGGAGACCTTTTTGCTCAATATGTTGAAAAATATTCTTAAATGAAAAAAATGCTAGTGCCATGATCTTGACATAATGATATGCGCTTGGCATTACGGTTCTTGAAGCCAGAGTCTACTTGCCGCTCAGGCAAATCATATTGTCTAAAAATGCATTTTCCCATCCATAACATGACATCATCGCGCCAATTGCGTGCTCTTTCATTCAATGAATCCGCATATGTACCGGCCAAAATTTTTTCATTGTAATTTTTAAGAATTCATCTGAATGTGCATGAACTATTTCTAATCAAAATTTTTCGAAATGTCACATGTTAAATGTTTAAATATTAGCTGTCCGTTTACTGGACTGTGCCAACTGTACTACTTTATGAGCGCGTAATTTTCTTTTGTTTCATTGAAAATAAAACCGCAAAGTCCATTTGGCTGTCATCTGTTTTACTTTTAACACAATTGTGTCAAAGTCATGATTTTTTTTTCATGTTTGAAATAAGAAATTATCACTTTAAAAAAGTAGTTTTATACTTGTGAGTGTTGATGACACAGCTTTGCATCAGCTGATATTCTACAAACCCCGTCTCCATATGAGTTGAGAAATTGTGTTAGATGTAAATATAAACGGAATACTATGATTTGCAAATCATTTTCAACCCATATTCAGTTAAATATGCTACAAAGACAACATATTTGATGTTCAAAATGATAAACATATATATTTTTGCAAATAATCATTAACTTTAGAATTTGATGCCAGCAACACGTGACAAAGAAGTTGGAAAGGTGGCAATAAATACTGATAAAGTTGAGTAATGCTCATCAAACACTAGTTTCTAACATCCCACAGGTGTGCAGGCTAATTGGGAACAGTTGGGTGCCATGATTGGGTGTAAAAGCAGCTTAAATGAAATGCTAAGTAATTCACAAACAAGGATGGGGTGAGGGTCACCACTTTGTAAGCAAATTGTTGAACAGTTTTAGAACAATATTTCTCAACGAGCTATTGCAAGGAATTTAGGGATTTTACCATCTACGGTCCGTAAAATCATCAAAATGTTCAGAGAATCTGGAGAAATCACTGCACGTAAGCGATGATATTACGGACCCTCAGGCGGTACTGCATCAAAAACCGACATCAGTGTGTAAAGGGTATCACCACATGGGCTAAGGAACACTTCATAAAACCACTGTCAGTAACTACAGTTGGTTGCTACATCTGTAAGTCCAAGTTAAAACTCTGCTATGCAAAGCAAAACCCATTTATCAACAACACCAAGGAAGGCCGCCGGCTTCGCTGGGCCAGAGCTTATCTAAGATGGACTGATGCAAAGTGTAAAAGTGTTCTGTGGTCTGACGAGTCCACATTTCAAATTATATTTGGAAACTGTGGACGTGGTGTCCTCCGGAACAAAGAGGAAAATAACCATCCGGATTGTTATAGGCGCAAAGTTCAAAAGCCAGCATCTGTGATGGTATGGGGGTGTATTGGTGCCCAAGGCATGGGTAACTTACACATCTGTGAAGGCACCATTAATGCTGAATGGTCCAGACAGGTTTTGGAGCAACATATGTTGTCATCCAACAACGTTATCAAAACAATGCCAAGCCACGTGTTACAACAGCATGGTTTCGTAGTAAAAGAGTGCGGCTACTCTCCTGGTGCGCCTGCAGTCCAGACCTGTCTCCCATCGAAAATGTGTGGTGCATTATGAAGCGTAAAGTACAACAGCGGAGACCCCGGACTGTTGAACGACTGAAGCTGTACATAAAACAAAAATGAGAAGGAATTCCATTTTCAAAGCTTCAACAATTATTTTCCTCAGTTTATTGAGTGTTGTTAAAAGAAAAGGTGATGTAACACAGTGGTGAACATGCCCTTTCCCAACTACGGGGACGGCGTGGTGCAGTGGGAGAGTGGCCGTGCGCAACCCGAGGGTCCTTGGTTCAAATCCCACCTAGTACCAACTTCGTCACGTCCGTTGTGTCCTGAGCAAGACACTTCACCCTTGCTCCTGATGGGTGCTGGTTAGCGCCTTGCATGGCAGCTCCCTCCATCAGTGTGTGAATGTGTGTGTGAATGGGTAAATGTGGAAGTAGTGTCAAAGCGCTTTGAGTACCTTGAAGGTAGAAAAGCGCTATACAGGTACAACCCATTCATTATTTATTTATTTACTTTGGCACATGTTGCAGCCATGAAATTCCAAGTTAATCATTATTTGCAAAGAAAAAATTAAGTTTATGAATTTGAACATCAAATATATTGTCTTTGTAGTGCATTCAACTGAATATGGGTTGAAAAGGATTTGCAAATCATTGTATTCCGTTTTTATTTACATCTAACACAATTTCCCAACTCATATGGAAACAGCGTTTGTATTTTTTTTTACTTAGATTTCATTTTTTGCAGTGTGGATGTCTTAGACTTTTAGGACTTAGATCTCAATGTCTTAGATGTTGTCCAAAATCAATTGACAATGGGAAAATCCTTTTTTTCCCCACAACAGAGCTAATAAATACACAAATAACACACCTAGCTTTGTAACTTTTTACACCTCAAACAAAAGGACTGAAATATTCTCACAAACACAGTAAAGTTTAATGGTTTAGTGAGTGGGGTTGACTCCATCTCTGGAGGAGCACCAAATAGACGATCAAAATTCACCATTTTGAGGGAGTAAAAGTGGTAACAAGTTATTTGTAGGTAAATCTGCGGAAGCATCATTACCGCTGCCAGAAGAGCTCAGTGAGGGAGGTCTCCCCACACTTGTCTTCCTCCCACAGAAGAAGGAGATGAAAGTTGCTGCTGCGTTAGGGAACTGCACTTTTTTTCGGAATGTTGCCTATCAATCACAATGCCTTTGTGAGACATGTTTTAAGATAAAAAAAAAAAAAAAAAATGGGAGCAAACAATCGTCATTTCACGGCTTCCTAGCAATGTCTACGGGGCTGAATTAAATTTAAAGTTACCCAACTTCTCGGTTCATGCATGGTAAAGGGTTTTTGTGTTTATAGCGCTGTACTAAACCTACTTTGGTGATGTTGAATCTTTTAGCTTTTGGGAAAAAGTATTTCTTCTTAATGTATGGATTCACTCCATCACACTCAGCTATTTTTGATTATATCTTGCTTGTAGATTCCACTCAAACTATTTTAAATATGCTCACATCTGTGCTACTAAAGGTATATCGAAAGTATCCATATTGAATGTTTGTCTGCCATCTGAGCATGGGACGACCTGTAGGGTCGTATTGTTCGTTTGGTAGAGTGGCTGTCCCAGCAACTTGAGGGTTCCAGGTTCGATCCCCGCTTCCACCATACTAGTCACTGCCGTTGTGTCCTTGGGCAAGACAATTTACCCACCTGCTCCCTGTGCCACCCACACTGCTTTAAAATGTAACTTAGATATTGGGTCTCACTAGGTAAAAGTGCTTTGAGTCACTAGAGAAAAGCGCTATATAAATATAATTCACTTCACTTCACATGGTTGCGACACAGCCATTCTGAGACACCTCTTGTTTATGATATGGGCAGGCATAGGTGCAATTTATTGGTGGCATTTTGAATGCACTGATATACTGTAACAAGATGCATGACCATCACTTCATGTTGCAGCATGACAATGCACAGCCACGGACATGTCACCCATTCAGCATGTTTGGGATGTTTTCCATTGGCATATACAAACATGTGTTTCCAGTTCCTGCTAATATCAAGCAACTTTTGCACTGCCGTTACAGAGGAGTGGACCAAAACCCCACAGATAATGATCAACAACCTCATCAAATCTATGCAAAAGAAATGTGTTGCATTGCTGCTTTTCTGAAGCCCTTGAATGTACCAATGCAGTCAAACTGCATATTTAATCCCAACCTTTTTTTCTTGCAAACCAAAGGCACACCTGAGCAATAATTATTCTTTCTAATCCAGTGTTTTTCAACCACTGTGTGCCGTGAAATACAGTCTGGCGTGCCGTGGGAGATTATGTAATTTTACCTAATTGGGATAAAAATATTTTTTGCAAACCAGTAATTATAATCCGCAAATAATGTGTCGTTGTTGAGTGTCTGTGCTGTCTAGAGCTCGGCAGAATAACCGTGTAATACTCTTCCATATCAGTAGGTGACGGAAGGCAGCTAATTGCTTTGTATATGTCTGGAACATGGTTTCTCATGATCACAATATGCGGGAGGCAGCCTGTAGGTAAAACGGTATCTAACGCTTAAACCAAAAATAAACAAAAGGCGAGTGCCGCTAAGAAAAGGCATTGAAGCTGAGAGATGGCTATGCAAAACGAAACTAAAACTGAACTAAGTAAAAAAATACAGAATGCTGGATGACAGCAAAGACTTACAGCGCGTGGAGCAGACGGCGTCCACAAAGTACATCAGTATATGACATGACAATCAACAATGTCCCTACAAAGAAGGAAAATATCCGTACAACTTACATATTCTTGATTGCCAAGACAAAACAGGTGTGGGGAATAGTGTTCAAGGAAGACATGAAACTGCTACAGGAAAACAACAACAAAAGCCGCCGAAAGAGGAGCGCAAGACAAGAACTAAAACAAGACACATGGGAAAACGTCAAACACCTCAAAATAAGTCACAACGTGATGTGACAGGTCGTGACAGTACGCCTACATTGAGACCAAAGTCATAGTGAAGCATTGTTGGTTATGGTTTGAATTTATATGCAACCATTGCGAAAAAAAAATTTTCAATGATTTCCGCTGGTTGTGTGTCTGGGGATTTTTTTAATGGATAAAATGTGCCTCGACTCAAAAAAGGTTGAAAAACACTGGTCTAATCAGCTTCTAGATATGTCACACCTGTGAGGTGACTGGATGATTTTGGTAAATGAGAAGTGCTCATCGACACGTGTGTCAACATATGAGAGAAATAGGCCTTTGTACATCTTTTGGGTGGAGCTCATGAAAGACGGAGGCAAAAACGAAATTGTTGCATTCTTGTTTTTGTTGAGTGTAGATCATTTTGTGAAAACCAGATACCATTAGAGTCTCCTGGCATAGCACTGACTGAAGCAATGCATTCTGCATGGTGTAGTTTTTATACCAATGTATTTGTAAGTTGATAAAAAAAGCTATGTGGGGACCAGGAGTATTTAGACCAATAATCTAGCTGATAAATACTGAACAGTATGTACAGTATCTATTCTATTTTTAGGTCATTTATTACACCAAACAGAACAATATAACTGTAGCTTACTCCTCACTCTGTGGCCTCCTCAGACTAGTGTGAGATTGATTGTAGAATTATTCTCTGCTGAACATTTATAAACCCTGTTGTCCTGTTTTGAGCAACAGGAACACATTTAAAAAAATGCATTACTTAAATGATTGTGGTATAATCTGTATACTCTTGTCATTTTTCTCTGATAGTGAAGTAAGCAGTGAGGACTTAAATAGTGACTTTTTAGCAGCTCTTTGTCTCAAAAGGATGGCACTTAATTTATTTCAGCGCTCCCTGTACACTGCCATCACTCTTTTCCTGTGTGTGTTTCCTCACCCCCACATACAGACTAGTTTCTCACCACCCAAAATGACAAGAATGTGTTTGAAGTGTGACCTGCTGACATTGTTTTTGTTTCATTCTTGCAAGATGATAAATGGGTTATACTTGTGTAGCGCTTTTCTGCTTTCAAGGTACTCAAAGCGCTCTGACACTATTTCCAAATTCACCCATTCACACACTGATGGTGGGAGCTGCCATGCAGAGCCCTAACCACGACCCATCAGGAGCAAAGGTGAAGTGTCTTGCTCAAGGACACAACGGACGTGACGAGGTTGGTAGACGGTGGGGATCGAACCAGGAACACTCAGATTGCTGCACTGCAAAAAGTCAGTGTTCAACAACAAGAAGAAAAAATATAAAAATGAGCGGCATTTTACTCGAATTAAGCAAAATTATCTGCCAATAGAACAAGAAAATTTGGTTTGTCAAGACTTTCCAAAACAAGTAAAATAAGATGACCTCAATGGACCCAAAAATGCCTTAAAATAAGTATATTCTCACTAATAACAACTGTACAACTATATGAGTAGGTATTTTCTATTGTTTCATTGAAAATAAAACAGCAAAGTCCATTTAAATGTCATCTTTTTTAATATGACACACAATTGTGTCCAAGTCATGATTTTTTTTTTACATACTTGAAATAAGAAATGATTACTTTAAAAAAGTAGTTTTATACTTGTGAGTGTTGATGACACAGCTTTGCAACAGTTGATATTCTAGTTTCAAGCATCCATCCATTTTCTACCGCTTATTGCCTTTCGGGGTCGCTGGCGCCTATCTCAGCTACAATCGGGCGGAAGGCGGGGTACACCTTGGACAAGTCGCCACCTCATCGCATGTTTTACTCAATATAGGTCATCAAATCTCAGCAACAAGCTGTAATATCTTACTGAAATCACAAAGGACCAAAACTCTTAAAACAAGTAAAACACTCGAACATAAAATCTTATGTATGGCCGCACAAGTCCCGGGATGCCCAAAATGTCCATAACACACCCAGCCGAGTACCACAGAGAGGGGATAAAAATTGGAAAAGTCGGCAAAAGTCCCAAAATGTTCAAAATACCTACCCAGGTTCGAGTCCCACAAGTTCCGCAGCCGGCCGGGATGCCTAAAGTGTCCAAAACGCGCCGAGTAAAGTCCCACGGGAAGGCAGGGAGAAAAGTGAGAAAAGTCAGTAAAATGTTAAAAAATCAAACTCGAATTCAAATATTTTTGGGACTTTTGCCGACTTTTCCAACTTTTATCCCCCCTCCCCGTGGTACTCGGCTGGGTGTGTTATGGACATTTTGGGCATCCCGGGACTTGCACGACTAACGGCGAGACTTATGGGACTCGAATGTGGGTAGGTATTTTGAACTTTTTTGGGGACTTTTGTTGACTTTTCTCACTTTTCTCCCACACTACTGGGACTTTGCTGGGTGCTTTTTGGACATTTTTCGCATCGCGGGACTTGTGCAGCTGGCGGCGGGACTCGTGGGACTGGAACCCGAGGAGGTATATTGGACACAATTGGGACTTTTGACCATTTTGGACGCCTTTTCCCCTCTTCTTCCCCGCCTTCCTGTGCACCATTGCTGGGTGTGTTTTGGACATTTAAGCAAAAATAATTCCAGTCACGTTTTACTCAATATAGGTCATCAAATCTCAGCAACAAGCTGCAATATCTTACTGAGATCATTTAGGACCAAAACCCTCTAACATTCGCACATAAAATCGTAAGAAAGGCCGCGTGAGTCCCGGGATGCCCAAAATGTGCATAACACACCCAGCCAAGTCCCACAGTGAGGCGGGCTAAAAATTGGAAAAGTCGGCAAAAGTCCCAATAATTTCCAAATTACTTACCCAGGTTCGAGTCCCACAAGTTGCGCCGCTGGCAGGGATGCCCAAAGTGTCCAAAACGCACCGAGCAAAGTCCCACGGGAAGGTGGGGAGAAAAGTGAGAACATTTGGTAAAATGTTCAAAAATCACAACCGGGTTCACAAGTCTTAAGACTTGTGGCACTCCATCTGGGACTCGAACCTGGGTAGGTATTTAGAAAATTTTTGGAACTTTTGCCGACATTTCCAACTTTTATCCCCCCTCCCCGTGGTACTTGGCTGGGTGTGTTATGGACATTTTGGGCATCTTGGGACTTGCACGGCCAGCGGCAGGACTTATGGGACTCAAACCTGGGTAGGTATTTTGAACATTTTTGGGGACTTTTGCCAACTTTTCTCACTTTTCTCCCATACTTCCTGTGGGACTTTGCTGGGTGCTTTTTGGACATTTTTCGCATCCCGGGACTTGTGCGGCCGGCGACGGGATTCGTGGGACTGGAACCCGGGGAGGTATTTTAGACACGATTCTGACTTTTAACATTTTTGGACGCCTTTTCCCCTCTTCTTCCCCGCCTTCTTGTGTACCATTGCTGGGTGTGTTTTGGACAATTGGAGAAAAATAGTTTCAAGCATGTTTTACTCAATATAGGTCATAAAATCTCAGCAACAAGCTGTAATATCTTACTGAGATCATTTCGGACCAAAACCCTTAAAACAAGCAAAACACTCTAACATAAAATCTGCTATGTTATAAGAATTATCTTATCAGAGAGAAAATAAGCAAATATCACCCTTATTTGAGATATTTAATCTATGTTAGATTTCAGTTTTCACAGTGTGACACAGCCACTCTCCCAACAGCGCCACGCCGTCCCAAACGGACGTTGACAATGACAACGGATCTTGGGTTTGAACGTCTGCCTGTGTGCACGTCTTCTTTCAAGGGACCCCAACAGCCTAAAAACATGGACTCACAGTCTGTTATTGAATGTTATTATGACTGGTGGTAAATCAAAAGCCATTTTACTTTCTCTGTTCCAGGCCAATCTTCTGCAGTTTTATGAGGACAGGCTGAGCTTATCCACTTGTTCTGGCATTGCTCAGAGGGCGGAGGCGCTG